>NC_089817.1:12067631-12265131 GCF_029633855.1 Hoplias malabaricus
GCATGCTGTGTGTGGGCTGACTCATTTAAATCTCAGTCCTGAGGTGTAGTCCTCCCGCTGCCACAGCGCTCCTCTAGCATTTTGTCAGCCGTGTCAGAGAGGGGATGTGGCATGTGACAGAAATCTGCGCCGACTGCCATAAAGTGTTCCTGCGGCCCCTCGGAGTGAGACAGAGAGGGTGGGGGTGGTGAACGGGCTGAAACTGCGTCCCCATTTCAGTTCCAAATCGCATTGAACGTAGTGGCTCACTGGCCATGCACAAATGGAGACCTTGAAGTTTTGTGGAGCGATTGGACTAAGAGCAAGGCTCCTACACGTCGTATCTAAACAATAAGGGCTCAGATGCAGAAGAACAACCCTCTGGTCTGCGGTGGTCATCAACAATGGAGGATACTAGGGGTGTTGTCTGGTTTTGTTTTTACTGAGGACTGCAACGGGGTTAGTCTCAGTGTTAATGTTTAGATCAGTGTTATTTCTTAAAACCATTTCACCACATTGACCTCTGTCTAAGCTACTGTCACAGGGGTTTCAGGAATGGATATGATCCACACCACAAAAAGGTAGAAGAGCAACGGTTGCTTGTAAAATCTGGACCAAATGGTGGCTCTATGTAGAAACATAGGCAAGGCAAGATTTTTTATAGAGCACCTTTCATACAACAGCAATTCAAAGTGCTTTACAGAAAAATGGTTAAATTAAAAGCAAGAATAAAAATCATAAAATTCCATTAAAACAATTAAAATAGTGCAGTAAAAGGAAATACATAAAAAGAGCAAAAGAAAACATGATAAAAATGATTAAAACAATTTAAAATGATACAATAAAAGAAAAGAACTAAAGTGCTGTTAAAATAAATAAATAAAATAACTTTCATGACTTACTGGAGGTTAATGCTACAAGATTCTTTCCACACAGTTTTAGACCATTCCTGTCGATCTGATCATGGACAAAGTGGAGTTTCTGTATTAATTTGTTATGATTGGTAGTTATTTTACAATCATGAAACGTGCTCCTGGCCACTAGTGGCGCTGTTTCAGTAAATTCACACAAGTGCTCTCTTATGTCCCTGTGTAACTGGAACAGTGCTGTTAATCTCTCATTGCCAGACACAGTAGGGATAGTCTGATATCTTTTTGCCACTTAACAAGGCCAAAAGCTACCTACAATTGCATTTAAAAGGAATTTGATTGACAAGTCAAACAAACGATCACAAGTCTGCTATTTTGGCATGTTGTGTAAGAGAGAGCAGGCAGCCAATCAGAACACAGCTGGCAGAATCCTAGCAGTGAAGCCAACTTAAGGCACTGAGAACATCAGTCTCTCCGTCAACTTCAGGGCGGAGCATCTGTAGCTGAGACTACAGTGCTGTAAACTGTCGTGGGTAAGAAGGCTGTGTGTATTGGGCAGTTTCAGTCGAGGTTGATGCAGATGTGTGGTTTGTGAGGAAGAGCCATTGTCTGAACGCCTACTGCTGGGATGTGGGCTGCAAATCCCTCCACATTAAACCTTAATCACGGGAATAAATTAAACACCTGGCACTACACGTTCTATGTTGAACACACACACACTTTTGCATACTGGTCTGATTCCCAGCTGACTCCAGTGCAGTGTGTTTAGCATTCAGACCTGGATGACCTAGTCCAGATGCACCACCTGTAGATCATCAACAGGAACATGATTATAAACCAGCAGCACATTTTGAAATACCTCCGGGCATTTCCAGTAGCGCAGTGATAGAAGAGCTGAGTTAACAACTGGAGGGTTGTAGGTTCAGATCCCATTGCAGGATGTACATGTTTGGGTCTTTGGGCTAGACACTTAACCCTCCACTGCCTCAGGCATCGCTGCCCTGCTGGTGATACGGTGCTGCTGCCATAGCATGAGTTATGAGGCAGCAGAATTAAAGTGTAACTTAATAGGAGCGATTCAAATGAACAGTTAATCTGCTCCAACAATTACAGACTGTCTTCGCATGGTCTTTAAAGAGCATCTGAGGTCTGAGGGCATTGTATTGACTTTTGTAAATCATCTGAATTCACCTTAACACAGGCTGGCATTAAGCCTCCCATTAATCATGTCTTGGACCCCTCGGGCTCTGGAGTGATTTTATCTTCATCACTGCTTTCCAAAACCACTGCAGCAACTTCAGCAGCTAGAAACGTCTTTTACAGCATTTCACCTGTTTCTCAGAAGCTGTCTAAATATAGAATGAAGGGTTTCTAATGTGGTGTGTAAGCCCTTAACGAGATGAGATGTTTTCCACAAAAGAAGATGAACACATGAATCCACCTATTGGACACGATGGCAGGCAGATCACACGTGTCTTCTATATCTCAACCTTTTTTCGTAACTTCTTTTTCATGAATATGGGTCACGTACGATAGGGCAATAAGATGGAATCAAATATGTGGCACGGTGGCTTAGTGGTTAGCACGTTTGCCTCCCAGCGCTGGGATCTTGGGTTCAAGTCCCATCTGGGTGGAGTTTCTGTGTTCTCCCTGTGTCTGCATGGGTTTCCTCCGAGGTCTCTGGTTTCCTCCCACAGCAGTCCAAAAAACATGGAGGGTAGGTGAATTGACTTCTGTCTAATAACTGTCCTGCTGTGTGAGTGGATGATATATATATTTATTTATTTTAATAGCAATTGTCATTTTAATGCTACACAAAAGTTACCATAACATTATCGAAGATATATAGTACTAGTACTACCTTCTCTTTCAATGCTGTCCTCTTTTATTATTATTATATATATATAGTTTTTATTTTTTAAAGTAGCCCATTAATACTTTTTTATTTATTTCTTAAAATCAATTGTCACTTTTAAATTGTCATTTTTCAAAACAACATGTTAATGCTGAATTAAACATTAACAATAACAATGAATAAAGTGTCCACAAATAAAATGAAATGACTGTACGAGTTAAAGAAAACAAGATGATGAAGGTGTGGCCCTCTGAGTATTTGATTTATTTATTTTTTTCCTCATACTATACCCCATACACACAGGCTCTGAGAACCTCACACACAGCTCATATGAACCTTTGCCCTGCTCCAATTTATAACAGTGTAATGCAGTTGTTATTGGTGTTGCAGCTGTCCAGTGTGTCTGTGTGTCTGTGTTTGTGACCATTCATGGTCAGCGTGTCCTTGGCTGCAAGGTCTCCACTGCTCATTATCAGACTGTAGCTCTGCGCTCACTGTAGCACTGCTCTGTGAGAACCCAGTCCAGCAGGAAGCTCTAGTATAATCAAACAAGCCCTCAACAGCAAACACATACCCGATTCAAACGCAAGCCTATCTTCCCGGACCACCTCGTTCACACAGTGTACCAGACGTCTGCCCAAGGCAGGCACACTCCCACACTGTGTCCAGACACGGATGGATACTCGAGCTCCAGCCCAGTTTCCCTGACCTCTGCTAGGAATGAAGCAACACCAAGGTCCTTCCCCTGCTCACTCTCCACCAGGACAGTCCAGCAACAGGCCTCACCAATCGCAATTAACCCTGGAGTCAAACTTCTGATTTAATTCCAGCTCCAGACTGGACCTCGGCTCCACACCAAGCTGAGGCCCACATAAATCTGTCTCAATCAGGTCAGACAAGGGCACAGTATTTCACCACACCAGGCAGGTGAGGAGCAGAATAGAGAGAGAGAGAGGGGGGGGGGGGGGGCTTGAAGGATGGAGTGAGGCCTTGTCCACACACTATATATTTGAAAATGACATCTTCATGTCAAAGTTTTCCCATCTCCCCAAAGAAATACCTAGACCTCAGGAACATGCCTCTGTTAAAGGGGCCGTGTCCTCCCCCTTTTCCATAAGGGGACACAGCCCAGTTCAGAACGACCGGTTTCATGAGTGCCCAGGACTGAGGGAGAGGAGCAGAAGCTCTGCTTTTTATACATTTTAGTTTGGTTCTCTTTCTTCTGTGTTCTCTGCTGTAGTTGTTGTCGTCACAGAGCTTGATTAGTTTTGCGTAGCATTAAAAATGGGAGGGGAACAAATTCAAAACCTGCATTCGCAAGTGCAGTAAAAAGCATGTGCCTGGATTTGTTCTGTTCTTGGGGAAAATCTTGTAGCCAATAGTTAAAGCTAAAAATAAAATGACAATTATCATTTTAAACCTACACAAAAGCTGCCATAAAATGACAAAAAAGCAGGAGAAAGTTTGAGGTTTGAAATGCCTGTCCCTTTAAATGAGAATGAGCCACTATTCGCCCCTATCCTGAGTGCACAGGAATGAAGGGCAAGGAGCAGAAGCACTGCTTCTGTTTAATTCTCTGTACTTATTTGTTCTCTGTTGTTTTCACATAGAACTTGATCAGATTTGCGTCACTTAACCACATATCTCCGCCCTCCCAGAAACACAGCAAAATCAGACAAGCACATTTTACCCCATGTTGAGCTGCGTGGATGGTGAAGCGAAGGGTTAAGCTAAGTTAAGTCAGGAACACAGCCTGGTGAGGACGCTCGTCCATCACAGGGCATCACAAACTCACCAGTCACTCTCTCTCTCTCACACACACACACCTCTGTGGACATTTTCACACACTTATACACTGTCACAGCAAACAAACATTTTGCCCCATTTATTTATTTATTTATTTATTTATTTATTTATTTATTTATTTATTGCCAATGTCAGAGACTCTAGGTCCCCTCCAAAGTACAGCGCTCTCAAGTTTGGTGGAGGCGGGGGTTAGCACATGCTTCTTCAGTGACACTAATGGCCAATAGATCAACTAGAGGCCCACGTTGCTCAGGGAAGGTGTAAACTGTGAGGTCAGGAGGCCTGAAGGCAGGTACGGCAACCGAGCACATCTGTTCTGTTAGGAGCTTGGGTGACAACATTGAGACTGACGTTTCTGTCTCTCTCATAATATCTCTCTATCTTTCACACTCTCTTACACACACATAAACACACAGTTACACAAGTCCAGTGGTCCGTGACTTGCCTTCTGCCCTGACTCAGTGAGAGCGTGGCCTCTTTCCAAAGTGGTCATTACGGCATGTTGATTTATGTGTCCTTTGCTGTGATGTGACGATGTCCCGTTTGAAGCCGGCTGAGGGGGATTGATGGGCTCCCGTGGTGCCCCCTGACAGAGAGATTTACACGCACCGGTCAGGGCTTCTGGAAGTGCCGCCACTGTCTGCTGTGATTGCCTTCAGACCTCCTGAAGTTTAAGATGAATTACCCCAGAGAGGGGCCTCAGGTGTGCTTGTCTGGGGTGGGTTGGGGTAGGGCATGCGGGGTATGCATGAGTGTGTGTGTGTGTCTGTAAACACGGAATATACTGTGGACATAGTGTGTGCAGTTTGTTCTGCTTTAACAAATGCCAAGCGTTTCTCTCTGTCCTCCTATCACAGAGGCTGAGGTTATATAAGCTGTCTGCGCTTCTGAATACTGCTGCTGCTGGAACACACAAATAGACACACACACACACATACACACACACACGCACGCACGCACACAGGCCTGTTTCCATGCAGAGTCAGGAGAGGGCTCCCATATGATACAAAATAAACCACAGTCAGATCACAGATAAATTACGGGTAAAAATGGACTTATTACATATTATTAAAACACATTGAGAAATTAACAGTTATCTGCTGCTAAAATCACTCTGCAGGCTTCCTGCAGCTGTCGCAGTTGTTGGTAGTGTCGCAGTCACGCTGCTCCAGGGACCTGGAGGTTGTGGGTTTGATTCCCGCTCCGGGTGACTGTCTGTGAGGAGTGTGGTGTGTTCTCCCCGTGTCCGCGTGGGTTTCCTCCGGGTGCTCTGGTTTCCTCCCACAGTCCAAAAAAACACATGTTGGTAGGTGGATTGACGACTCAAAAGTGTCCGCAGGTGTGAGTGTGTGAGTGAATGTGTGTGTGTGTGTGTGTTGCCCTGTGAAGGACTGGCGCCCCCTCCAGGCTGTGTTCCTGCCTTGCTCCCAATGATTCCAGGTAGGCTTTGGACCCACTGTGACCCTGAACTGGATAAGTGGTTACAGATAATGGATGGATGGATATTCACTGTCTGTAACTGCTTATCCAGTTCAGGGTCGCGGTGAGTCCAGAGCCTACCTGGAATCATTGGGCGCAATGCAGGAACACAGCCTGGAGGGGGCGACAATACTTTGCAAAGTGTCACACATTTACTCACACACTCGCACCAATCCACGTACCAATGTGTGTTTTTGGACTGTGGGAGGAAACTGGAGCACCCGGAGGAAACCCACGCGGACACAGGGAGAACACGCCAACTCCACACAGACAGTCACCCGGAGCGGTATTCGAACCCTCAACCTCCAGATCCCTGGAGCTGTGTGACTGCGACACTACCTGCTGCACCACCATGCCATAAAAACATGAAGCATTTGAAATAAATGTAATGTCTACATTCTATTTTACATTATTTTTAAATAATGAAATGAATTTCCTGTGTTTTCTGGAGAACACTTCACAAGGAGGATTTGTGGATAGAGCCATAGTGCCTTCTCTTAAAAAAAAGAAACCTCTTTTTTTCCAATGATTTAGTTATTCAGTGCTTAATTAATCTAGAGTGTCTATGCACCAGCAGAGGGAGGGTTAATCCATGTAAAATTGATAAAAGATGAGCAGAGAACTGCCAGAAATGAGCTGAAACAACAACAACAAAAAATTATGAAAAATGTCAAAAGTGAGTGGAGAAGGAAGAGAACTGAGTTGAAATGGAACCCTTCGCCTCGCTGTTTTCTGGCTATGAACTCTTCGTGGCTCATTCTCATTTAAAGAAACCTGTCACTGTCAACAGGGCTGTTTAGAAGGTTGGGGTGGAGGGGGCGATATGTGGCATGCTGCAGGATTTGAGCTTTGTGGTATTTTGACCAAAGTATATCAGAGACTTTTCATTAAGACCCTGTGTTAACTTGTGGAAAGGGGGTAGACCATCAGCATTAAAATGAGGTTTTGTATGTATCTGGTGTCAAATGTCAGTACGAAATCAATGCGACTTAAACATCTACGTTTAAAACTGAACATGGTACGATTCTGAATCTTAACTAAAGATACTTTCTTTAGTCTTTTTCACACTCACTGATGCTGATATTAATATTCATGTCAGTTGGCTGTTGTAGTTTGTGGTTATTTATATTTTACTTGCCGTTGTGTGTAGTTGTGTTTCCTGCGAGTCCTGTTCGCACACACACCGCTGCGGCATGGCTGCCAAACCAAGCTCTTCAATTTACTTTTAATTGCTGGATGTAAACAGAGGTGCAAGGTCAGTGTGTTCCGTGTGTTGGCATAGCAACGGTGTCCAGGGAGACGAGCGGGGCTTAGCGGAGAGCTGCAGTCAGGATGTGAGCGGCTTTCGTCTTCGGATAAAAAAAAAAAAAGTTCCCTCAGAAAAGAAAGTGGAGAAAGCTCCTTGTCTCTGGCACTCTTCCCTCTGCTGGGATTCACCGTGTGCCCTGAGGAGTCACGCCGAGCCAGAGGATCTGGGCTAGATTTTTTATTTATTTTTTTTATTCCTAACAAAGTGTGAGGGAAAGTGTGAGAAAGTCTTTGTTGGATTTAGCTGTGGCACTGAGGCAGCGCGGGTTCAGACACAGGGCTGCGGTCGTGCTGCTCTTCTTCAGCTGTGTCTGTTCAGCCTTCTGAGGAACCTTCTCCTCAGCATGTGTTCTGTTAACTTCTGTCACTGGAAAATAAGTCTGAGTGAATGTTGAGACAGAGAGAGAGAGAGGGGTCTCTGACTTGTGCACAGGACGTAAAAAGTTCCAGTTCTTTATTTAGAGCTTAATGACAATTGCTGAAGAGGGTAGTGGCTTATTGCACGTTATTTATTTTTTTATTTATTAATACATCGTGAGAAGACAATGGGGAAGGCTTAGCTGGGTTTAGCTCTGGCAGTGATAGACTGAAATGTTCTTTATCACTGGTCAGCAACGGACAGTATCTTTGTGGCTTCATGGGACCCCACAAAAAATATAATAATAAATAAATAAATAAATAAATAAAATTTTAACCATAACACATGTATCACTCAGTCAAGTTAAGTCTGATGTGGTGGACAGTTTAAATACAAGGAGAGCCGTATGAGGCACACATTCAGGAAATGATCTGCAGAAGATAAATATTCACAGCAAATCAGCCAAAATCTAGCAATGTTCTGCAGAATAATGCTCAAATGTACTGCAATTTCTAGAATGCAGCCAATACAGAGTGATGCACAAAAACCTTCATCTGCTACCACCACAGTGTTTTACACTGCATTCTATTTTCTTATCTTTCTGTGGAATAACTGTGGCATTGAAAACCTTAAAGTGGTTACAACCCACAGGTTTAGAACCCCAAAAAACATATGTAGCCACTTTTAACAAGCACACCTTAAAAAGTCACATGCAACAGCTTTTGCCTCATAGAGGAACTGTTTATGCATTCAGATGGTTCTTAGAGGTTCTTACTACTCACATGCATCATTTAAAATGCATCATTTCTTCAAGGAAGCTTCTTTAAACTTGTATGCGTCCTTTTTCCAATTTTTTTTCCCAAATTTTTTCCATTTTTTTTTTTTTTTAAGGTGGTTCCTCAATGGTGTTTCTTCAAAGATCTGTTCGCACATGAGGAAAGACTATAAAACCTAACATCATGTCAGGGATGTTTTGATTTCATTTAGAGCCTGTACTATCTGTACCCTGCCTAGTGATGATTAATTTACTTCGCTAAATCGCCCATCGCGGGTGAATGTGTAAATTTATTTGAGCGTGTCAGCACATCAGAACTGTTCCAGGATTTTTAACGGCTGTACGTAAGTGCCTACTTTGATTTGAATGAAATGTACTGTACATAAACGAAGCGACAATCTCTCTCAATTTGTGTGATGCTTTTGACACTTGGGAATGTGAGTCTGAATTAGAAATGAAATGGGATGAGGCAACAGCTTCCCTGTGATCTTTTCCCTCTCATTTACTGTTTGAAATGGCACCCGAAAAAAAAAAAAAAAAAAAAAAAAAAAAAAAAAAAAAAGTAAACAGATTTGGAGGGAGCTGAGATGTCGCCAGCAAGATCACAGTCATTAATATCCATTTATTCATGCGTGCTCAGCGGCCTGCCATTCGCGTCATGTCTAATCAAGCTGTCATCTGTTAAAAAAAAATAAATAAATAAATAAATAAATGGGGGGAAAAAAAAGTGGATGAAGGAAGTGTCTTTGGGGAAATCTATTAGGACTGTGGCTGAGTGGAGATTGGCCCTGTATTCTGAAGCCTCTCCTTCACTTTTCAGTTCGTCAGGGGTTTTGAGTTGATCAAAACGCTGGTTTAACTTTTGCAGTGTGTTTTGATCACTCTAGGTGTCAGAGGCAATAGCCTTACATTGAAGGTGACTATGATCCTGAACTTACATGCTACAGAACGTGAGGGAGGTGTTCTATTTCAGTTCTTGGTTGGAGAAGAGGAAAGAAATTTCTGTTAGAAAATCCAACAACTGCATCGTTTCTCTCGACTCACTTCCACTGAGGAAAATCTACCAGGAACAGACTAAATTGTCCCTTTCATGACTCCTTCAATATGGACCGAGGCGAGGCCTGAAAGACATGGTGGGAAAAAAATACACACTTCCACAGACCCTCAGACAAAGCTCAGAGGGAGGGATGGACAGGACAGGAATGGGAAAACTAGGAGTACAGTGTTCTATAATGCTTTATTGTACAGTCCTGTAAGTCCTAGGCTTTAACCCAGTCAGTGTGGGGTATAATTGCTAGCTATTAATATGATAGCTTTAAACTATTTAAAAATTAGCTAGAATTTTATTTAAATGTTGTAATATTTTAGCACAGAAATAAGGCAATGCCACTATACTTTACACAGTAGATAAGTTTTCTTCGTAATACCTTTTTCACTGGTATTGCTAATGAAAAGGCATTCTAGAAGGCTAAAGCACCTAGTGCTTTATGCATACTTGCATACTTGCATGCATGTGTCAGTATGTCAGCAGGCTTTATAGTAACTGGACACACTAGACAGATCGCTGAGAACTGCCTCCACGCTCCTGTGAGAGGTGCTTTGGCTCATCTCACCAGGCGGCTGGTTCAGTGCCCGCGGCGTGGGTCGTCCTGCGTAGACGGTTAGCACGCAGGCGTGGCCAACGGAGCTTTGAATGTCTTCAGAGCACAGGCTGGAAGTGATCAGAATCACAACTGATGCCTAGGCCCCCTGTCTGAGACGGATTACTGACCAGGGCAGTGGAGCCAGGCTTCAGGAGCCTCCCTCTGAGAACCAGGGGTCTTTGAGGGTCTCTGAACCCAAGAAAGGAAGGGAAGTGTGTAAAATAAGCTACAGTTCTTTGCAGTTTTAAAAATGAGAGTATATTACACAGAACTACAGGCAGGATTTCTTAGGGTTGTAATGGGTCTTATGACTTGGTATCAACTTTTAATTTGCTGGGAAGGCTAGACAGATGTTAGACAGATGTTGCATGCCATTTATTGTCGTAACTGTGAGCCAGGTGAGCTGGAAGCTGTATGCTGACCAAACCGCGCTGGACTCTGGGCTGGTAACGCTGAAGCTGAGTGTGGGAGAGAGTGATGGAGAGCGAAGGAGTGTGCTGGAGTCTGCAGATGGAGGAGAGGCGTGGGCCTGGCCTTGTCTCGGGCCATTAGAGCTCCTTATGTGTCCTCTCCAGCACCCTCATCACTGCACCACAACACAGAGAGCCATTCAGCCAGCCATTAAACTGCACTTCAACCTACCTCTCCTCTACACCGCCTGCACCACGCTCTTCTCTGTGTGCTTAAAAACACAGGGTTCTAGGCTGCGCTTGGCTTTCTTTCATCAGATATGCCTCCTGACTGCACCTCTTCCACAGATCAGAATAGGGAGATGTGTGTGTGTGTGTGTGGGGGGTGTTGTTTAGAGCACAGGTTGTGAACAGTTTACACAAAAGTGGCTCCAGTTTATAAGCATTGAACTAGATGAGCTTTCCGGTATGAAAATCCATCCATCCATCCATTATCTGTAACCGCTTATCCAATTTAGGGTCGCGGAGGGTCCAGAGCCTACCTGGAATCATCGGGCGCAAGGCGGGAATACACCCTGGAGGGGGCGCCAGTCCTTCACAGGGCAACACAGACACACACACATTCACTCACACACTCACACCTACGGACACTTTCGAGTCACCAATGCACCTGCAACGTGTGTTTTTGGACTGTGGGAGGAAACCGGAGCACCCGGAGGAAACCCACGCGGACACAGGGAGAACACACCAACTCCTTACAGACAGTCACCCGGAGCGGGAATTGATACCACAACCTACAGGTTCCTGGAGCTGTGTGACTGCAACACTACCTGCTGCACCACCGTGCCGCCCCCGGTATGAAAATATATTTATTAAATTTGATACACTCTTAAAAATATATATATCAGACAGTATTTTTAAATATCAAAAAACTATATCAGAACCGTCTTATAATATCAGTGATTATTAAAAACAAATAACGAAGATATGCTCTGGAGCAGTGCATGAGGGTGAGGTCACCGCGTCCAATTCCATGTCCAATTTAATAGCATCACTCCCTTTTTAAAGAGAACTCATCTTGTACTTGTCGGCAGCTTCCAGTTTCAGCACTGGACAGCGCCAACACCTGCTTCCTTCTGCTCAGCAAACACAAGGCCAGGCCTGAGCCAGATTCTCCTGTGCCAAACTGCACCTTCACACTTACAGACACTGCAGAGTTGATTGGGTTGGAATGTTGGAATCTCTCTCTCTCTCTCTCTCTCTCTCTCTCTCTCTCTCTCTCTCTCTCTCTCTCTCTCTCTCTCTCTCTCTCTCTCTCTCTCTCTCTCTCTCCCTTCAGCTGACATGAACACAATTATCCTTGACAGCATTGGCTGGCAGATGGAAGGTTATCTGGACACAGCCACAGTGCCTTATGGGCTGTGCCAGGGGAGATGCCCATATTGAATGTCTGCTGTACATCTATTCCTCCACTTTACTTACTCATGTTTAGTGCTAGAGGCAATATATCAACCACTGCTGTATCAATATTGATGTGTAGTTTTGCAGTATTGATGAGGCGATATTTAACTGTCACCTAATTATTATAATTTTTATTATAAAATATATATAAATACTTTAAAACGTAAATAAAGAGTATATTTCCTTGTAAACAGTTGGATTTAAGCTAAACTATACTCCACTGATAATGAATGGTTTCCACTGCTTTAAGGTGCTGACACATTAGTGACCTCAATATTCAACTGTGCACACACAGATAATCTCCATAAAAACAAGAATGTAAATAGAATGCTCTGGAGCAAGTCACAGCAGTCTCCATGGTATATAAATATATCTTTTTTAAACATCATTTATGTAGCTAACTGAAGTATTAATTTCCTATCCTCCTCCAAAATGCACATAGTGTAGTTTCTGCAGTGCTGAGCCCAGAGTAGCAACGACAGAGTCTCAATTCTGTGCTACAGGTCAGTGAAGCATCACAGTGACGTTGTAGCTGTAATTTTGAGGTAGAAATACTACATAGTGTTCCTTAAAAAAGACCCAGAGATTCCCAGATTTTTTACAACATGTAATAAAAAAGAAATGGCACTTGGAAAACATGTACTCAATATATTTGTGGATGTACATCTGAATTTCTGGCAACCTAGAGTTAGAAATCAGCCTTTAAACTTCCTCTAACCCTAATCCTAAACTTAACCCGGAACCTAAACTTATCCCTGACTCTAAACCGAACTATGACCTAGCTCTAAACACATACGTTTTTTAACACACTTGCAAAAGAGTGCCCCCAGTAGGAATATCTGAAATGCTCTGTTCAGTAATGTGTGTATGTATTTTGTGGATATTTTGTTGTTTTTAGCTCAGAGTAGCAGTAGCTATGAACGCAAGTGTATTACATGATCTGGAAAATATAGCCGAGTTTTTACTAATGCCACTCAGAGCCGTCAAATCTGTTCCAGGAGCCTGTGAGTTAACAGTTAGAGGTGAAATGCCGCCTTCAACAGACTGGGGACTGGTCTGAAAGGTGGAACTGAAACAGCAAGAAGCCGAATAAAAAAGCAAAGCAGGTAAAAAGTTGGGATGAAATGGAGGAGTGGATTGCTGTGGGTTCCGGTTAACGTCGTGTTAGAGTTGCAATAACATTTAGAGGCAGCGTGAACGTGTGATTGAATGGAACACTGCAGACAGTTGGAGGAGATTGCAGACATGACCTTGCATACTGACGCCAAGCAGGAACACATCCAGCAGCAGACAGCAGCACAGAGCAATAACTCCGATGTGCAGCTAAATCTAATCAATACCATCACGGCCAGCACAGCCCCTCTCACTCATGGCAGGACTCCATCAGATGAACATGAGCTTTACACGTTCGATCACATTAGACATTTCACACCCATCAGCCATAACATTATGACCACCTCCTTGTTTCCACACTCACTGATCACGGATTGTACATGAGCATTGTAGTCCTACCACAACAGACCATTGTCCATCTATTGCTCCTCCCCTTTCAATGATTATGACCCCCACACCACCACCACAGACCACCAGTACCACATTAGTGTCTCTCACAAACACACATCTGTGGACAATTTCAAATATTTCCGTCTTACCCTCATGTTTCGAGGGTGTGGCAGGAGACCTCAGCACCAAACTCCTCACAGACCGTGACCCGAAGACAGGATCCAACTCAGTACCCTGAGACCCTGTGTATTATCTGGTTCAGGGTCACGGTGGGTCCGGAGCCTTCCCAGAATCACTGGGTTCGAGGCAGGAACAGTCAGCACCAGTCCTTCACAGGGCGACACACACTCACACATTCACACCTACGGAGTCGCCAATCCACCTACCGACGTGTGTTTGGACCGTGGGAAGAAACTGGAGCACCCGGAGGAAACCCAGGTGGACACAAGGAGAACACACCCTGTAGCACCTTTAATAAAAAGAATTACAATAATTTTATAGTAAATCTAACTACTCCACACTGATAATTTTGTCATTGATCATATTTTGTAGATGCATTAAACAATTTATTATAGCCATAATTTCAGTTTAAAAAAACATAAACATTTTTTATTATTTATATATTTATTTGTTTATTTATATTTTGGCACCTGGGGCTCCCCCTAGTGTAACTTATTTATACAGCACTGTACTGAAATCAATGGGGATGGGGAGGGAGACGAGGCTGTTTCCTACCCTCCTACAAAAGTTTTATAGTCCAGTTTCTGCAGTGCTGAGCCCAGAGTAGCAACAACAGAGGATATTAAAGGTCATAAACATCACAAAGTATTGAAGCTTTCCTTTTATGGAATAAATATTACGTACCGTTCCTTTAATCTGCAGGAATCTCCAAATGCCAGATATTCTTTTAATAGGAATTTCTGCAGAGTTGAAAAGATGAGTGAGCTTCTGTGCCGCTACCTTTCCTTTACGGTCACTTAAAACTCAGGAGGATTATAGTTTATGTTGCATATGCTGTCAGGAACAAAGACATGATCTCTGATAGTCCGTTTATCAGGGAGAAGCTGTAGTGAAATAACAGAACTGCGCATTGCTGAGGTGAGAGGGCACACAGTTCAGCTGCTGCTGGATAAACCTGTCTGATGAATGAAGATTCGTCTGCTTCAGCTGACAGATAAAGTGCTGGCATTTATCGCAGTCAAGGGACTATTTCAACTTGCTCCCTATCTCTCGGCACTCCATCCCTTATCATAGCTTCTAGGAGTGAATGTCCTGATGCAGGATCAGCCTCCACCTGCTTCCTGGTGATGGCACTCATTAGGAAATCCAAAGATGAAAACTGATCTCAGATCAGACTTTCTCAGAGTTCTCTGTAGTTTGTCGTGAGACCGGTGCAAATTTAGAGTGAAGGGATTGCTGTTTCAGAGAGAATTCTTCCGTGGGCGGCTCTCTTAAAGGAACATTATATATATGGTTTGGTATTTTCGCTTCTGGGCTCCCCCTACAGTTGAAGAGTGTAATTGAATTTTACAGCACTGTTCTGAAGTCAGGTGAAAGGGCTGAGGGACAGGAGGTGGCTTACAAATATCTTCCTCAACCCTATGTAGTGGAGGGTACTTTTTAGGGAGTAGGGTGCTAATCTATAGTAGGAGGAGCTAATCTATGTTAGTCCAACTGCGGACCAATCAGGGCAGTCTGCATCATCGTAACACATAGTTTCACTACCAGTCAAAAGTTTGGATACATCTTCTCCATAGTCATTGGCGGAATAGGGCTAATCACTGTATAAAACTGTGTACCAGCCCCTACCTCTGCACAACCCACATTATGGTCTCAAACACATTAAGAAGGCAAGCAGTTCTATGAATTAACTCTTGACGAGGCCACAGCTGTTCACTGAAAACCATTCCAGGTGACGACCTCATGAAGCTGATTGAGAGAACACCAAGAGTGTGCAAAGCTGTCATAGAAGCAAACGGTGGCTAGTTTGAAGAATCTAAAGCATAAAACATATTCTGGTTTGTTTAACACTTGTTTGTTTACTACATAATTCCATATGTGTTCTTTCATAGTTTTAATGTCTTCAATATTCATTGACAATGTAGAAAATAATAATAATAAAATAAAACATTGAATAAGAATGTGTCCAAGCTTTTGACTGGTGCTGTACATTCACAATATGTGGAAAATGGCCCAAAACAAAGAAAACCCTCCCTAAGTGGGTGTGTCCAAACATTTGACTGGTACTGAGACTTGGGAATGCTCTTTTAGACTTAATACCAGTGAGGTATTGCATTACACAAGCACAGAACTGACATTTCTAAACTTTTAGAGCTTGCAATTAGGTTCATGGTTAAGACTGCTGTTAGGTTTAAGGGTAGGGTTAAGTTTAGAGGTTAGCTATAGATTAAACAACCATTAAACACAGCTGTTTATAAACTTAGTGATTAGTGTTAGGCTTAGACTTCGGTTTTGGGTTAAAGTTAGGCTTTGGTTGGGTTTACAGTTATTATTTAAAGTGTTACTGTTTAAAGCATTAGGGATAATTTCTAGGTTTAGGGTTAGGACTAGGACTAGGTTAAAGGCTGATTTTTATGTTGAGCAACTAGAATTTCACATGAACATCCACAAATATAAAAAGTGTTAATTATATTCAGGACACATTGTATAAATTGTGGGATTGGTCTTTAAATATGATATCATTGCTGTCTAAAGAAAAAACGTGTCTCCATTTTTGTCGATTTTTTTGTTTACTACATCATTTGAACACAGCAGCTGTCTTTCACATTGTGTAACAATTTCATGATGAATGGACCAATAGAAATGCTCCAAAATTACTTTGAATGAAATCGTTTTACATTGACTTCCATTTGCATCTATTCCATTCTCCAATTGAATAGATGCAAAGTTACCTTGTCTAGGGGTCCCAGTCCTGGCAGCTCTATGCTTTGCATTTCCCCATTATTCCAGACTTTCCAAAGTCCGTGAGGAGTGTGTTGGTTAATAAATGAGTGGACTCAATCGTGCTTGATGGGGAATAGCCACAAAGACATGCAGGAGGTCACCAGCTGCCCTGGCGTAGTGTCCCAGAGAGCAGATGACCCTGACCGTGCCTTTTGTGCTATCGCCACCGACATTGTATCCTAGTCCTGACCTGTACATGACCTCCACCCCCACCGCATCAGTCTCAGTCAGCGAGCATCTGTGTATGGCCCCCGCACTGTAACCTGGAGCAGCTGCGTGCGGCCGCCCCACTGGACCAGCGTCCAGAACGAGACGAATGAGTGTGAAGCCAAGGAGCGAGTGACCTCTCTCCTTCAGAGCAGCGCGGGGGCCGGCCTCTCAGGGGTCCGGCGTTTATTAATGTGCTGCCGCCTCCTTCCCAGGCCGGGGAGACCATTTTCACAATTAATTTCCCTGTAATTGTTTTGCCATGTACCAAATGACTCCTCAAGCTGGCGCACCGAAGGAGACCGAGGGAGGAAGGGGCCATGGGCGTTTTAATTGGAAAGGGAGGGGACGATCCGACCCGAGTAAACTGATTAAATAAGCATTACAGGTGGCGCCAGACCTATGCCGACTCGCTGTCACCTCAGTCATTTTCCCTTCTCCTCTCGGTGGAGGATTTGAATTGATTGCGTGGATTGCCTTCGCTCATCCTTGATTCTTCTCTCTCTTTTATCTTGCAGGTAAGCCCCCTGCCGCGGTGATCACCAGGCTGTCGAAGTAGGTTGTCTTCTTTGTTTCACGGCGAGGAGCCGGCACCCTGTAACGGGATCATCACAGAGGAAAACTTGGGAGGACTCATTGAGTGTGGCACATTGATTTGTTGTCAGAAGCAGGTTCATCCTCGCTAGCTCTGTGTGTTTGTCGCTGTAGGCTGACCAAGTGCCGGATAGCTGACAAGAGAGCATATTAGACTTGGCTCCGGCAAATAACAAGGTTCGAAAGGTTCCCAACACAATGACAGTGTTAACTTTATAACAATGGTTGTCTGAGTACATGAGGTGTAGGAGGATGTTATTAGAGCTTGTTAGGGAGACTTGTGACTCTTAAGTTGCACTGTTACTTTCGCAAGGATGCTGGACCTGTGGGCGCCTGCTGGATTTTTTTTCCATCTAGACCGTGTTGCAACGAGCTTCGAGAGAGGTCAGGTCAAGTTCAGGCGGAGTCGCGTTGTAAACAGAGCGAGTTCTGCACGGGTATGGACAATCAGAGTTGAGTTTGTGGACTGCTCCTGACTGGCTGAATGAAGACCCCACTCCCCCTCCCCTTCCCCCTCTCATCTTGTTATGCACCCTCACAGCAGGAGGGTCCAATCAGCAGGCAGTCCAAAGCGTTCTCTGTTCCTTTCTTATTAGGATCCACTCATAGCCATGGCATTATGCGTGTAGTGTGGGCTTTCAAAGCATTTTGTAATTAAGGATCTAGGCGAGTCACCTCTAATGTTGAGGGTTTTTGTAAATGAGGATCGAGAAGCTGAAGAGATGAAGTGCTTCTTTTTGTAGGGGGGGCCCCCCATCTTGAAATTTTATACAAATGATCTGGGATTCTATCATCCCTCTGTTGTGAATGTGCTACCTCTGCTTTGAAGCCAGTCAGAAGGAGGACATGGTGACAGCAGGGTCATGATGATCTGCACACGTTGAAGTGAGGAACTGATTGTTCCTGCTAAATCCTCCATCTTTAGCCTCGGAAATGAGAGTTACTTCTGGCGTGTCCTCCCACGTGTCCTCCCACGTTTCTGAGTGAGTTAAAGCAAGGTTAGATCAATTTTGTTTGTTGAGAGATTTGAAAAATAAAATTTCCACTTGTAATTTCCGCATGTAATCACTGTATAGTTACAAATTAATAGCAATGTAATTAATGCTGATGTTTTTAATGTTGGCTAAATGGATAGTAATCAGGATCGCGGGGCGGACTGACGGAGGCGGAAGCACTTGCTAAAACACAGTGACTTTATTGAAACACAAGATAATAATAAACCAGAGACAGACTTAGATAACTTGACATGTTATAAGACAGAGAGACTTTGACAGATAGAGAGGGAACAGGACAGAGAAACCTAGAGGGAGCTAAACAGACAGAGAAACAGACTCAACCTACACATAGAATTAAATAGACAAACCTGGACACAGAGCTAAACAGAAACCTAAACAGAAAGAGCTAAAGATGCTAAGCTAAGGCAAAGAACTAGACAGAAATACTTAACAGAGACCTAGAAATCTAAACAAACACAGAAGCTAAAGCTAAACCTAAATACAGAACTAAATATGACACTAAACACAGAGGGCTAGAGAAAACACAACAGACAGACTTAATGACATGACCTAGGAAAAGAAACGACAGAGACAGACAGACCAGACTGAGTAACACGACACAGCAAAACTGGAAGCAACACTAATGACTTGGGACATGAAACGAGTACGAGAATGAATGACCGACAAGAGAAAGTGATACAAGGGGACTTAAATACTAAACACAGATGAGACGCACCTGAGACAGATAATGAGAGGGCAGGGTAACAAATGAGACACAGACGAGGAGGCGGAACAAAGGCGGGACTAAGGCGGAGACATGGACAACAACAAACAGAGCCATGTGCTAAGAGAGCACATGGCAGGGAAAACAGACACGGCAGGACGAGGGCGTGACAATTACAGTAGATTTGATGATGTATTGATGTGGGTATCACATCAAAAAAATACATGGGTAGTAACACATGTATTAGGTCATGGTAATAACATTTTTATGAACCGCTATTACATCAGCATTACATTCAGTTGTAACAACAAAAAAAAAAAAAGTGTGCAATTGCCTATAGCCCCTAGACAACATTCTAAAGACTTAGCGAGGTGTAGTAGTGTATGACAATGTCATTTTAATCTTAGTTCTTTTCTTTTTTAAATGATAGCATTAAAAAAGGGATGGGAACATTGTTATTGTTAGTTGGCTTTAAAAGGTCCCAAACTGGCCTCCCAAGTACCCCCCAAACAGTCCACATTTTTGCTCCTGTGCTCCACATTGAGGTAAATAAGAGCAGAAATATGAATTGTTGAGGGACCTTGGGGCTTGACTTAAAAGCTATTTAAAGATCTTCCATGAGACAGTAATTATCTGTGAACTTCCCATGTCCTGTTTCTGTGTTGATGTGGGACATGCAGTGATAATGTGGGGCGGATGGCCGTGTGTGTGGTGATTTGTGTTACTTCGCTGGCTGTTTTCATGTGTCATGTGTAAGCAGTGGAGTTAATTCCAGGGTCTGTCTCTCACATTGAAGTTCCCACAGCTTCCTGAAGTATGAAATGCTAATTCACCTGGCTAGACAACTTCAAACGCTACATTTGACAGACAAATTAATGATAATAACCTATGTATTTTATGATATATCCGCCAGGATGAAAAGAGGATCCACTCATGAGCCGGCTAATGAGAGAAAGTAGTCCGGCAGTGTAAAATAAGGCCCGTGTTAGCTTAATGCATAATTCACAAAGACAGTAATACACTTTAAGTTGCTCCTGAAACGCTGTTTGAAGGACGAAAGTGCTCTTAGCATGCGGATGGAACTGCATCTCATTATAAGGTGTTTACATTTCAGTCCAGCTCTGGAGGAATAGGGGAAATAGCAACATCCTGCATGTGGGACACGTATAGCGTTGCTAATCTGACCTCAGACTTCTCCTCTATAGCCTTGTTGAATTGTTAGATCCATTCACTCTAGCTAGCTTTGTGGATGTGTAAGATTACATCGCACCCCAACCCCCGCCATTTCTTCATCGCAGGCTGCTAGCCAGTTTTGGCATCGGTAAGCGAACATAAGAGCATTTTAGTGTTCTCCTGCAAGTGTGTTGAGCTGTTCAGTTATTTATTTATTTATTATTATTATTATTATTATTATTATTATTATTATTATTATCTAATACCTGATACAAAGTAGCATTGTAGCACTGTGGGGATTTGAAATATTAGCACATTGCCAGCCCCTACATTGCATTTTTCCCATGTGTGTTGTCATTGGCTGCGATTAAAAATCAATTAGAAACATGGCAGGTGCAGAAGCCCAGCCCTGTTCACGCAAAGCTGGTTATGTTGATACGGGAATATGGATGTAATTCCTTATGTATTACTGTGTAATAACTATGAAGCTTGACTTCCAGAGGTAATTATCATTAATAAGCTGGAGTTAAACTTTTACTGAGCCTATAATAATAGTTAGAGCATTAACATCTCATCGTTTAAGGCTGGAAAAGATTAACATTAAGAATATTTCAAAATTACAGCATAAATAAAAAGCATATCCACAACCTTCCTGACCTTCCGTACTTCGCTGCATATTAATGACCCGTGTTTGAGTACTTTCCTGCAGGGCCAAGTCCAGTTTGCCTCGATTTGTTGATTGAAAAGCACAGCTTCTGCAGCGAATATCTGGCAAAGCACATGTACACAGGAGCGTTGCTGTATGGAGAGAGCAATAAGTCATGCATATTTTATAAAGGGCATGTATTTAACAGAATTATGTAAACACAGATATTCTCCCCAAAATTTCTTTGGCTGCTGGGTCCTTAGAGAGCAACTCTCTGAGACAATCCCTTTGACCTGCAGATACGCTGCGAATGAAAATCCCCCTGTTGAATTCAGATCATGCTTTTGTCATAACCGCCGCACAGGGCCCTAATTATTCATTGATTTGGAGTTTCTTTTTTCAGAGGCCCGACTTGTGTAAATGGCATCATCCTCCATATTTCTAATTTAATATATGTCTTGACTCAGTGGTGACACCGGGTGACTCTTTGTTATTTGATTGCTGTTCCGTCTCTTCCTCCCAGGATTATCTATTCATTTATTCATTTATTCTTTCATTTATTTATTGCCAACACGAGGAGCATTTGTCTTGACAGATGCTTGCTCCGGGGCGGCTGCCAAAGCGTGGACAGATTTGCTGGGGATCCGCTCTACAACACACACTAAACACTGCGGGTTAGACAAACAAACTCAAGCGACAAAGTCAGATTTGTGAACAGTTTAGTTTGCTGGGCTCGCGATGCCGCGGCTGTGTGGAGAGACAGGGCCGGTGTCTGTGAGGGAACTGGTCACTACCTCAAGGTAGGACTGACCATTTTAGGAGTAAGGTAAAATGCCATAAAAAATAATAATGCAATAATATACAGGGGCTAGAAATGCTTGTTTATGTATTTACTTACTTAGCTACAAACTGGTTTTGGCAGAATTTTTACTCAGTCGTTATTTGTCTTCAGTTGTACCCCGTTAGCCAACAACTGAACTCTGAACTGAAAATTTCTCAAACAAAATATGAAAATTAAAAAAAAAAATGGAATTCTTTAAAATAAAAAGAATTATTGAATGACATTAAGTGAGTAAGCTGAGTTACAGGAAGTGAAGCGTAGTCTCTATCGTCATGTTCTGAGTGTGTTAAGAGCTGTATTAGTGTCAGAGCATAGAACACCCGGTTGTTTTGCCTGGGACTGAAAGAAAAGAGTGGTGGTCTCTGACTTTTGCTCAGCCCTGTATCGGCTCCACCTCTGAGTTCATGCCTCTGCTCCTCTGTGACTGTGCTATTCACTGTGAAGCTAAAGGTGGAGTGCTTCTGCCACTGGGCTTTACTTAGAGTAGCATTAATTGGGTTTGGATCAAAAGAGACTCAGGTACTCCCTCCGGTGTGTGTGTGTGTGTGTGTGTGTGTGTGTGTGTGTGTTTGAGAGCAGCAGGGATTGAGAGTCTCGTCCCAAGTCTGACCTCTGTTTGAGCTCTCTGTCTGTTTTATGAGTGTTAGGCATATTAATGCAGCCAAAGAGCGCTTATCAGAGTTAAACACACACACACACACACACACACACACACACAAACTCTCTCTCTTGCTCTTTCTGTGTCTGTCTTTCTCTCACTCACTCTCTCTCCCTCTCTCTCTCTCTCACACACACACACACACACACACACACAAACACACAAAGAGGGGTCATGCCCTTCAACACTGCTCACTGTTTTCAATAATTAGCTATTCTCTTATCACATTCATATTTACATTCTCTCTCTCTCTCTCTCTCTCTCTCTCTCTCTCTCTCTCTCAGTTCATCTTTATATTTCTATATATTTACATCTATATATTTCTCTCAGACACTGCTTGGACACTGCAAAGCTGATTGGGTTGCAATGCTCTCTCTCTCTCTTACTCTCTCTCTCTCTCTCTCTCTCTCTCTCTCTCTCTCTCTCTCTCTCTCATACTCTGAAGAAACAGTTGTGAAAATAGTTGCTGAACTTGTCCAGGAGACAGATTGGCTTTTTCTTACTGCATTTCAGAGCACTGCCCAGCTACAATAAAGAGTAATATCTATCTCAGTAGCAGACTGACCCTTATCAGTTCTGCAGCCTGTGATGAAAGAGAAGTGAGTGGCACTGAGGTGTGTGTGTGTGTGTTAAAGTGTGCTCTGTGTGAGGTGTGGAGCATATACCTGATACTCCTGTTGTATTTAGCCTCGCCTCATCGCCGTACATGATGAGGACACATCTGCCCACACAGATGTTTAGAGCAACTGCCAGCCATTAGAATGTGCAGCATCAACACAAACACACAAACACACACACACTCAAACACATGTACACTCATGCAACCATGAAGCTGAAATCATGTTAATATTTAACACAGATGCTGGATTGTTTTTTAGGAATTGCACCAGACGTGTGGAACAATAATTAAATCTCATCACTGATCAGTTCTAATAACGTTAGAGCTAATGTTTATATACAAATAAAATACATTTAAAAAGTGCCATATAGGCGGCACGGTGGTGCAGCAGGTAGTGTCGCAGTCACACAGCTCCAGAGGCTTGGAGGTTGTGGGTTCGATTCCCGCTCCGGGTGACTGTCTGTGAGGAGTTGGTGTGTTCTCCCTGTGTCCGTGTGGGTTTACTCTGGGTGCTCCGGTTTCCTTCCACGGTCCAAAAACACACGCAGGTAGGTGGAAACCCTCCGTACAGGTCAGTTGAGGCTATTCTCATCTCTGGTACCACGCTGGTGGAACGAGCTTCCAAGCACTATCAGAGCAACAGAAACCCTCTCTGCATTCAAGAAATCATTGAAAACCCAGCTCTTCCGAGAGTATCTTTTGCACTGAATGTCTTTCTTAATAATGCACTTATTACTTCCTGGCGTATTGCACTTAATGTAAGGTATTTTGTATAATTTGTGCTGTAGTTCGAATGTTAGCTCCTCTTTTGTAAGTCGCTTTGGATAAAAGCGTCTGCCAAATGCATAAATGTAAATGTAAATGTAAAATGGATTGGCAACTCAAAAAGTGTCCGTGAGTGTGTGTGTGTGTGTGTGTTGCCCTGTGAAGGACTGGCGCCCCCTCCAGGGTGTATTCCTGCCTTGCGCCCAATGATTCCATGTAGGCTCTGGACCCACCGTGACCCTGAACTGGATAAGCGTTTACAGATAATGAATGAATGAATGAAAAGTGCCATATAAACTTTGTGGTGTTTTTAACATGTAGGGGGCTATGGTTAATAATTTAATTTAAAACTCAACATGTGAAATGGTATCAGAAACAATCAAAAACATTGGTCATTTTTAAAGCACTGGTAAATGGGTTTAATTTATTATTATTTTAATAGTCAGAATCTTTCAATTTATTATTTAACAACAAAGTTGTTACACACACATTCACTCACACACTCACAATTTTGAGTTGCCAATCCACCTACCAATGTGTGTTTTTGGACTGTGGGAGGAAACCGGAGCACCCGGAGGAAATCCACGCGGACACAGGGAGAACACATCACACTCCTCAGTCACCCGGAGCGGGAATCAAACCCACAACCTCCAGGCCCCTGGAGGCCAAAAATTTAAGGCATGAAATCAATAGTGTCTCTTTTTTGACTGTTATTTTTTTTGTTTTTTGTTTTTTTGTTGTTTAATTTGTGTATGATACAAATATATCCAACTTTTTAAAAGCTGAATTTGTCTTTTGGCTAAAGATTCCAAATATATTGATACACAAAGCTCTTTCCCTTCCCCTGAAAACTGTTTCTGAGAACTGTTTCTTTTTTTATATACAGTTTTTTTCTTTGCGACAGTAACAATGTTGTCCTTTTTAGAAGTTTCATTTCAAAGCTTGCAATCTGTCTTTGTTTCTTTCTCTCTGTCAGTCTTGGTCTCTTCCGCACTGATAGATAACTAGCATGCTGTTCTCTCTGTAGGAATGGTAGCTAATTATCAGCTAAAAATACAGCGGGTTAGTAATAATTACTGCGCACCCTTCAGTGGTCTTTAGCTGTTGTGATGCGAGCGGATGCGTTGTGTAATGTGCTCAGACACATCTCCGCCGTCTCGGCCAGGCACATCACTGAGCATCTGCTCTGATAAGAGGGGACGCAGAGCTCAGAGTCCCCGCTGTGACCTTCAGATGCTTCTCAGGACTGGAGTCTGTAAACTAGAGACTAGAGTAGAGTGGAGAACCCTGTTGCCTCTGGGGGTCATATTAATGTTTACAGATATCACTGTGGGCCCCAGGCCTCAACAAAGATATACAGAGCCAACTCTTCTGGACATAGTCCTCCTTCTCAAAATGGGAAGATCTAGAGACAGACTGATGTAGACTGTAGACTGATGGCTGGAGACTGCAATCTGGAGGCTGGATACTGTAGACTGGAGGCTGGAGACTGCAAACTGGAGGCTGGAGACTGTAAACTGGAGGCTGGATACTGTAGACTGGAGGCTGGAGACTGCAAACTGGAGGCTGGAGACTGTAAACTGGAGGCTGGATACTGTAGACTGGAGGCTGGAGGCTGGAGACTGTAAACTGGAGGCTGTATACTGTAGACTGAAGGGTGGAGACTGCAAACTGGAGGCTGGAGACTGTAAACTGGAGGCTGGATACTGTAGACTGGAGGCTGGAGACTGTAAACTGGAGGCTGGAGACTGTAAACTGAAGGCTGGATACTGTAGACTGGAGGCTGGAGACTGTAAACTGGAGGCTGGAGACTGTAAACTGAAGGCTGGATACTGTAGACTGGAGGCTGGAGACTGTAAACTGGAGGCTGGATACTGTAGAGTGAAGGCTGGAGACTGCAAACTGGAGGCTGGAGACTGTAAATGGGAGACTGTAAACTGGATGCTGGAGACTGTAAATGGGAGACTGTAAACTGGATGGTGGAGACTGTAAACGGGATACTGTAAACTGGAGGCTGGATACTGTAAACGGGATACTGTAAACTGGAGGCTGGAGACTGTAAATGGGATACTGTAAACTGGAGGCTGGAGACTGTAAACGGGCGACTGTAAACTGGATGGTGGAGACTGTAAACGGGAGACTGTAAACTGGATGCTGGAGACTGTAAACGGGAGACTGTAAACTGGATGGTGGAGACTGTAAACGGGAGACTGTAAACTGGATGCTGGAGACTGTAAACGGGAGACTGTAAACTGGAGGCTGGAGACTGTAAACTGGAGGCTGGATACTGTAGACTGGAGGCTGGAGACTGTAAACTGGAGGCTGGAGACTGTAAACTGAAGGCTGGATACTGTAGACTGGAGGCTGGAGACTGTAAACTGGAGGCTGGATACTGTAGAGTGAAGGCTGGAGACTGCAAACTGGAGGCTGGAGACTCTAAATGGGAGACTGTAAACTGGATGCTGGAGACTGTAAATGGGAGACTGTAAACTGGATGGTGGAGACTGTAAACGGGATACTGTAAACTGGAGGCTGGATACTGTAAATGGGATACTGTAAACTGGAGGCTGGAGACTGTAAATGGGATACTGTAAACTGGAGGCTGGAGACTGTAAACGGGAGACTGTAAACTGGATGGTGGAGACTGTAAACGGGATACTGTAAACTGGAGGCTGGAGACTTTAAACGGGAGACTGTAAACTGGAGGCTGGAGACTGTAAACTGGAGGCTGGATACTGTAGACTGGAGGCTGGAGACTGTAAACTGGAGGCTGGAGACTGTAAACTGAAGGCTGGATACTGTAGACTGGAGGCTGGAGACTGTAAACTGGAGGCTGGATACTGTAGAGTGAAGGCTGGAGACTGCAAACTGGAGGCTGGAGACTGTAAATGGGAGACTGTAAACTGGATGCTGGAGACTGTAAACGGGAGACTGTAAACTGGAGGCTGGAGACTGTAAACGGGAGACTGTAAACTGGATGCTGGAGACTGTAAATGGGAGACTGTAAACTGGAGGTTGGAGACTGTAAACGGGCGACTGTAAACTGGAGGCTGGATACTGTAAACGGGAGACTGTAAACTGGAGGCTGGATACTGTAGACTGGAGGCTGGAGAATTATAAAGTGGATGATGTAAGCTGGAGGATATAGACTGGAGACTGCAGACTATAGACTGGAACAGTTTCAAGGCTCGAGCCTGTATAGTGGAGGATATAGACTGCAAACTGCAGACTGATGACCAGATCCTGAAGGATTAAGACTGGAAACAAGAGATTAGAGCCTGGACAGAAGGAGCAGAGTCAGAGGCAGTGAGAGGAGACAGTGGCACGAACTGTGCCAGCGCTGCCATATTTCCTACCACCTGTGTGTCAGCTGTGAACTGCATGGCCTATGGCTGGGAACTGAACTGCTTCAGCAGCCAGGGGTCCATTAGGGTAGAACACCACACTGAGTTTTCACACTGACCGCCTGTTGGCAGCCTTATGAGCAAGTGGTGAATTGGACGAGAAATAACAAGAGAGAGGTCCACACACCAAAGCTGGCCTGGAGAATTTGACTGATTTATCCCATCAAAAATTGAACACTCACCATGATGATAATTTTGGTGACCCTTGAAGCAGTACAAACACTTAATTTTACCTTCTATTTAGGGCACATACAGTATGATAACTAACACTGGACACATCCCATCACCTGTCAGATGATTTCAGTGTAACTGAGCCTTACTATTGCCTCCATACTCCATTTTTTAACCTGGCCATGACTGAAACAGAGGGCTTTAGACCTTGCTGCTAATGCTATCACACAGGTCATTGTCCTCAAGGCTGTGTTTAATGTAGTGCACATTAAAGCCAAAGGCAGTAAGTAATTTAAACTTCTGAGGCATGAAGAAATATGTATTGACCATAAGAAAGACCCTCAGCAGGAGGCACATTAGGCTAATGTATGTTTAGGGTACGCCTGGTTGCTTTCCTCTTCTCATTACTTCTTGTATAGGAGGTATTTATTACCTTTCGGACACCAAGCCCATGTTTCAGCATAACTCCAGAGACTGGAATCCTGGAAAATGCAGATTGGAAGCTAAGTCCTATCAGTCCAGCTATTTGCAGGATGATCTTAGCTGTAATTCCACCCTCATAATATGCATGTAAATGGATCTAGCTAATAGGCTAGTCAGTTTGTAGCTGAGTCCCAAGTAACAATAAAGCCTGTGAGATAGCAGAGCTGGGGTAATAAGCCGAGGTTTCTTTGGGACGTTAAGATAAAAAGTGTTTGTCAGGTGTAGTAGGTGGGCGGTGGTGGAGGCAGAGCTTCAGAACACTCTGTCCTCTCTCGCTAGCTTTAGATGAGTTGGTGTGCTGAGAGAGAGAGAGAGAGAGAGAGAGAGAGAGAGAGAGAGAGAGAGGGAGAGAGCAGCTAAATTAGATGCTATGGCATCGTACTACACAGAATGTGCAGGAAGACGCCAGCTTCTCTTTCCCTTTATGATCTACAAAAGATTCCTCATTGCTCACCTATAATTACCTCAGCCTGGTTGTGTGTGAGTGTGAGTGTGTGGGTGAGTGTGAGTGTGTGTGTGAGAGAGAGAGTGCAGATGGGTTTGTTTAAGCAGCCTCACCTCAGAATTGCACAGGGAGGTTACACAAGGCCAGATGGAGCCTCAGAGACCTATTTCCTGTTTGTTTTTACACTTTATTCAGCGCGATTTCATTCGTCACAGGTCCCCACTACGGAAAATGTTAGTTACATAACAGCAGCTCACTTTCACTCTTCTCCTCGTTCACCCATCTTCAGCTTTAGTGCTTGAGGAGTTATTAGAAAAGTCCAGGGTGGTGGTGTTGATGGCTTCATTAACTGGGGGGGAAGTTGCAGGGGCACCATGGGTGGGCATTTGTGATGTTTTATCAGAAGTGAAGGTGGCTTCAGGCTTCAGAGTGCTAGTAAGTTGTCCTGGTTTGTCCTAGTTTTACCCTTTAGGAATAACAACTATGATAGCTCTACTTTATATATATATATATATATATATATATATATATATATATATATATATATATATATATATATATATATATATATATATATGAGAGTACTAGGAAACAACTTCCAGTTCCCTAAGCTCTACAGGTATGACAATTATAGTATGTTATTACAATCTTATTATCTCGATATTACAAAGTAATAGCAGGAAAGCAGAAATAAATCTTAAAAAATGTATTTTATTTAGCATTGTTTTATTTACTTTCTTAAGTATGTGAGATTGAAACAAATAAAATGCTAGTGTGGATATATTTACAGCTTCGTTACTCCATATAATTATCCAGTTATGAGATATTTCACTGTCCTTTATCGGCTTAATAGCTGGAAGCAGTTGGAAATTTCAGTTTAATTTTGTTTAATACTTACCCCCATTTTAAACCAAAACCATTAAACCACACTTCGGAGATGTATCTCACACTTATCCAGTTAATGACTAGAAGTGTCTGTCATTTCAGTGTAATTGAGGTCACCTTTCTTATAGGACTATAATAGCCACAATAATGCACCTAGAGATGGTTTCCCAGACAGGGATTAAGTCTAGTCCTTGACTACAGAGTATTGTGATTTTTTTTTTTTTTAAATCCAGGACTAGGCTTAATCCCTGTCTGAGAAACCACCCCATAGTATCACACCCCTGGTTAATATATAGGAATTAAGGCACTGTTACAAATGCTACAAGTGCTACAAGTGGTTTTAGACATGGCAGTGTTCTTGGTGATGGACTTGGATCCCATTCCGTGTGTGTCCCGTTGAGCTGAATTTTTTAAGGTGGGCTCAGGAGCCATCCTACCCTGTGAAAATGAACTGAGGGTTCTTTAAAAAATGAAAAGTGGTTCTTCTGTCACATCTCGGCCACGAGTTGTACATGGCACTATTATTCATAGGCATAGAATGGCCTGTGGTCTTGAGAACATTGCCAATTTTAGCATGCCCTTTATACCATGCGGTGAAGAATCATATTTCTTGAGATCTGATGGATTTAAAGCACAAGCATTAGCTACAACTGCAAGCTACAAGCAAGCAATGTTGTGTTGGAAATGAGACTTTCTTCTTTTTGCTCTCAGTCTACATGACTCATATTTTATGGCATAAAGTGGCAAGGCTTGCAAATGTACAAGGCTTAGAAGTGCAGTCCATTGACAAAACATGGCATAAAAGAAGAGCAGGAAAGAGAGAGAATCAGGTGGTTGTTATTTACTAGAGAGTGTCATTGTGTCAGAGGAGAATAATTTAGTTTCTTTGTCCAGCCCTGAAGACAGCTCTTGCGTTAGAGCTGTTTATTGGTTGAAATTGGGAGGGATAGTGGTTGGGGGGGGGGGGGGGGGGCATAAGTGGATAAGCCCTAAACTCCTCTCTTAGATTTCATCCTGGCTATGGTTTAAGTCCCCTCTCCTGTGCACCAGAGCCATATAGCCCCTGCTGTATCAGGCGTGTGGCTGCTGTTTGTGGGCTAATGCAGCGAGGCCATTATCTGCCTGAATGGGACACTACAGTCAATGTGCTATCAATGAAACATGAGGATGTAGTTCTGCTAATAAAAACACCAATCCAATTCCATGTGTGGAATACGTTTGTGTTGTGTTCAGCCATCGTTCAACGGAGGATCCATTAGCCCTCATTAGCTGAGAGGTGACTGAACATATCGATTTGGCACTGAATCAAAGCACCTCTGTTGTTGTGAGCCATATCCTTTTAAAAAAGTGAACACGATACCTGCTTGTTGGGATATTTCCGCAGTGCCGTTCTAACGCATCAAAGGCCAAAGTCAGGAACGCGCTGACAGAAACATGGATTCGCCACAGTGATTAATCTTCATTTCTCTGTCCCCCCCTTGAGATTATTTCAAAGAGCGCTGTGTGTGGATGGGCTGATTTCTTAATTACAGAGGGAGAATATGCATGGTGACATGCTGAGCCTCCTGGGTATCGCTCCTCAAAATTTCCCCTTGTCACTGTCAGCGTGACACTGGCCTCGGCAGGAAGCTCTCATTTCCATTTGATTAGGCCGTGCTGTTTATGACTGTCTGTAAATGATGCTGTGTATTAAGAGCTAATGACAGCTCTTCACGCTTGCCATGCTGACAGACCGTGTCTCTTTAAGAGGCCGCCGTCCTGCCCCTGTCCCGCCCCTGACGCCCCTCTGTCAAAGGAGAGAACAACTCATGCTTCCAGGCCCCATGGGTTCCACAGAGATATCATTTCATGACAGAAGTGGAATCTGATTGGTTAGAGGAAGCTCTAGTTGAAGATGAAGAAATAGCATCTGTTGAAAACTGCATCTGTTGTGAACGTGCCTTGCATCCTACAGCGGGGGGCCTCAGTGGTCTCTAGAATGAGATTTGCCAGTTTAAAGACTACAAAACCGCATTCTGATGATGTGTTTTGAAGGGTGAACTTTGGGGTGGATTTTTGGAAGTGGGTCCAGATGTCTTACTTCAATTTGGCTTCTGTTTTTTGGCATAATAACATAATAAGGCTTGATAAAGATTTAGGCAAAACTATCACTGTAAGACTGAACATAGGAAGGCATAGCTGGCTAACAATGAAGTCATAAGTTCATAAAAACTAGACAACAGTTAAATAACTAGATATAACTCAACTTGTGTACTGAAGTGCTTCTTGATTCTTCAAGTTCAAGTGACGATACTGGCATCTTAGGCCTTTCAAAGGTCCTCTTGCCTCTTGGAACTGATTTACAAGGTACAGTGGTTAAAATCTTACACCCCTTCAAGAGCCTGACACGTCATCACACAGTAACACGGTAATCAACCAGTAAAATAAAATAGAACACTTTAATAGGCTACTGACAATCTCAGTAGGCAGCTCTGTCAGTCTGCTGTGATATCAGAGTAGGGATGCTGGCCTTTAGTTACATTTAGGGCATCATATGCCTTCAGAAAGGTTCCACAATCATATATAATCACCCACTCCTAACTCTTCTGTGATATGAAGTTCAATTCACCTGAATTCAGCAGCTTTTTGTCCAAACCTTTAAGTTCCACCTTAAATATTAGGTAGAGTGAATGTTTTACCATTTAAGGTGGAAGTGGATATTTACCAGCTGACATCCAAACTATGGATGTAATATGGCCAAATTTTGAACAATTTATGTTCAAAATGTGACTGCAATAGAATAATTGGGGAACAGTTGATACAAGCAAGTCCTAGGCACTCAAATAATGTATTCTTGACTTGACTCCTCTACACTATCCCATCCGGCTGCCCTCGTCGCCCTACCCCTCTATCCCAACAACAGTTAAGTCACCCCACCACCATAGGAAAAAACAGAGGGTTAGAACTAAGTCTTAGGGGCAATAGATGAATTGGGTTTGGGTCTAAGTCATTGATTAAATTTAAGAGTCCAGTGGGAAATTCTGAAGCCCCCTGGGGCTTCAATAATTCTACACTATAATGTAGGGTCCTGGAATCTCTCGTGTAGTTCTGGTTTCTTCCAGTGGCCGGGGGGCTGGGAGGTCTCCTGGGAGTGGACGCTCAAGGGGAAGAGTGATGGCTAGTTGCAGCTCTGCTGCCCCTGTTGCTCGGCTAGGTGGTGCGGAGCAAAAAATTTGCTCCCACTTCGCCATGACACAGAAAGATATAGAGCTTTCATTTGAAACGGTCCACGGGGATTTTGGTGCAATAACTCAGCCGAGTGCGTATGTGGGGGCGGTCTGGGAAGTGTGTGGGGGCTGGGGGGGTGCAGGGTGGTGTGTCTGGTGGGGGAGGGGATTTCCTGCCTTGTAATGCAGTTTCAATTACCGATGACACCCAGATACAGACAGCTAAAAGGGGACGGAGTCGGAGATTGTGGAAAGTCGAGCAATCCGACAGACAGGGGGAGGAGGAAATGAAAGGTGCGCCTGTGCCAAGGCACCTGATTCCAGGAGGCAATCTGTTTTTGATTGACAGCAATGTGGCATGTCATAAAAGGAAATTGATGATGTTCAGTGGCGGGCGGCACAGCCCGGTAATTGATTGAGTTCTCTGTGTGTGAGCAGCCTGACATCTGTCCCATGTTATAGCGAAATCTTTAATTAAGAGAAGGTGGGGTTTGCGGGGGTTGGGGGAGGGGTGAGTTGTCTCTTGTTGCCCAGGTTGCCCGGCTCTTCTAATTGTCTGTCCTCTCACACGTCTCAGGCCTCTGGACAGACGCTCGGGTCACTGCAGATTGAGTTACAACGCCTCCGCCTGGGAGCGGAGAGACATGGCTCACTTCCTGCAGATGTGTAGCAGCAGCAGTCAGAATCCATAGCCTTGTTTCCCATCCTCTAGCTCTGTGGGAAAGCTTTAGACTAAATGTGAGAACTTTTCTGTGAAGGATTGATTGCATTCAGCCATGTGGACATCAGTAAAGTCAGAATCAGAAAGCTCCATGTATCGTTTAACTGTTTATTATTATTTTTTTCTTGTTTTTTTTTTATTTTGTGTATGCCCCCCCCCCCCTAATAATAATAATAATAATAATAATAATAATAAGAAGAAGAAAACGGGTTTCTGTGGGTGTGTCTCGATACCTCTTACTTAACAATATAGCCTTTTGAATATCAGTATCAGTGTGAATATCAGTGTTAAATTAGCTGCACTTTTCAAATGTAATAAGTTTGTACATATCCTCTATCATCTTTATTTTTTCTCCACCTCTAGATCTGACATTCCCATTACTGACCCCGCCCCGCCCTGAGCATCTCCAGGCATCTCTGTGGATAGAGATAGACACCTTTACGCCCAGCTTTACTGTACTTAGCCAAAGCTGGCTTCTGTTTGCTGGGAACTGGCTTCTGTTTGCCCTCTTTATTCCCCTTTCAGCCAGGAATGTGAGCTGCTTTATTTCGGTTACTGAACAAACGCTGCTGCCCTGTTGTCTGCGTCTCCCTCTATCTGCATGGCCCTAGAGCTGCTCTCCACAGGCCCAGCTGGGATTGGGGCCTGATTGGGAAGAGAGGGAAAGAGAGGCAGGTTTTTACTGAGCTTAGTGCAGAGCAGCTAGGCCTTCCTCCTTGGGTGTTTGATGTGGATTAGGACTCAGGTGCTTCATCCCTGAGTTGCACAGCAGGGCAGAATCAGCTTTCAGAGGCACACACACACAGACACACACACATGCTCACACACATCAAACACACTAAGAACCAATACACATCAGTAATACAGAGACCAAACACAGCAAAAGTACACACAGACCAAACACACACAGATGAAAAACACCAAAAGCACACAAGCTACTACCAGCAATAACTCAACCTCCAAATGTAATAACAGAACTGTGCTTTTTCTCCTTGATTTTTGTAAGAGAGAAGAAAGGCTTGAAAGAGAATAGAGCACTGCCTCAAAGCCATTTATAGCTTTGCTGAAGTCCAACCTTGAACATCCTCAATAACTGGTCGTTGGATGCATCACCTAAATCACTGAGCAGTAATGTGAGACCTGAAAAGAGATCACAAACAGCCAATCCACAAAGGAGATCAGCTGAATACAGGGCTGCGCATACAGGGCTGCGCGAACGTCCCAGAGGACGTCTGAAATGTGAATTCCAGTGCAGTTATTGTTCAACAACGAGCACACACATACACACACACAAGTGCACTAGGGGCAGTGAACATTCCCCAGCACCTGGGGGAACAGTTGAGGTGAGGTTAGGTGCCGCACTTAAGCTGTGGATTGAGGGAGGAGGACAGTCTCATACTCACCCTGTCACTCACTCACTCACACCTCTGGAGTGTTTCACCCAGCCAGTCCACCTACCAGCATGTACAGGGGTTGGACAATGAAACTGAAACACCTGGTTTTAGACCACAATAATTTATTAGAATGGTGTAGGGCCTCCTTTTGCAGCCAATACAGCGTCAATTCGTCTTGGGAATGACATATACAAGTCCTGCACAGTGGTCAGAGGGATTTTAAGCCATTCTTCTTGCAGGATAGTGGCCAGGTCACTACGTGATGCTGGTGGAGGAAAACATTTCCTGACTCGCTCCTCCAAAACACCCAAAGTGGCTCAATAATATTTAGATCTGGTGACTGTGCAGGCCATGGGAGATGTTCAACTTCACTTTCATGTTCATCAAACCAATCTTTCACCAGTCTTGCTGTGTGTATTTGTGCATTGTCGTCCTGATACACAGCACCACCTTCAGGATACAATGTTTGAACCATTGGATGCACATGGTCTTACTGGTGCAATGTGGAATTAATGAAGTTTGGCCACCAGCCTGGTCCAATTTAGCCATGAAACCTCCCACACTACAATGACAGGTGTTTCAGTTTCAATGTCTAACCCCTGTATCTATGCACTATAGTAAGATATTAAAGCAATATAAGGAAACCCATACAAACACTGGGAGAACACACCAAACATCTCAAAGACAGTGACCCGAGTTGAGGACGAAACCCAGGACTCCCAGATACCAGAGCTTGGTGGCAGAGACAGTACCTGTGCTGCCCCTGAAGCTGTGATTTTATGTGTGTGACTTTAATACACTTTCTATTCTGTTTAGAACTGTTGCATTATGTTGATTAAAAAATGCATAGAGAGATTCCCATTAATCATAATTAATTAATGTCAGGACGTTAATGAGTTGTGGTCACTGACTTGTGCACAGTATTGTATACACTAGGTTTAAACCACAAAAACAAAATCAAACTGATGTTGCAGTCGCCTTCCATATTTAACAATAGGGCCATAGAACATGGCATAATATGTTCGCCAAAGTCTAAGGCTGAACTCACTCAGTTCCTCATTGTTTTGAGGCTTAACTCAACATCTGCTCCCAACACCTGCAATAATCTCAGCCTTAGGTTTAGATAAAAGCCCTGAATGTGCTATGTTTTTTTTTAATATTAGTGGGTATAAACCATCAAATCTAAATCCAGTTGATAGACTGGATTCTATTTCTCTGCATCACAATCCTAAGCACTAGTAGCTAAGTCCTGTAGCAGCAACATCGGAAGGAGACAGGCGTGTAATCTGGCAGAGTAGCCTCTGTACGGTCCTGCCCTGATGAGCCATGCAGTCATTGTTTTGAAGTTCAATGCAGGATTTATTTATTTATTTATTTACTTATTTATTTATTATTTTTATGGTGGATATCTCGGTGTGCAGAAGAAAAGTCCACTATCTCCACAGTCCTCTGCTCCTGCTATCTGGCTGGGGTTGTTAAAGCAGTGAATCTGTTTAGAGCAGTGCAGTGATGGATGGACAGCCAGGTCGTGATAAAGTAGGAATTACCCACTCGCGCAGTCCCCAGCACATACCCCATGTTTTCTCAGGCTTCTATATACCAGCAGCAACAAAGACTTTTCTAGAAGATATTTTACAGATATGGTGTAAAAAAAACAAAACTATTATCTATTGTTTTTTTATATATGGGCAATTTGAAATGATTATGGTTGTTATAATAGTGTAATAACACACACAAATGCTTATTATACCGGGAGATACAAACAGACCTGAAGCAGTTTTAATATTGATGTTTATTAATGTTGGTTTCTCTCTTAGTTGATAGGACAGCCATCCCTTATATCCTTCACTCAGTATAGGTTTCATACACATTGGTGGTCTCCTTCAAGTGTGTTTAACTGCTCAATGATTCAAACCGATTGTTTGAAAAGAAATGGTGTGTCAGAGAGAGTTTTTGCTTGTCCTCACTCTTCCAGCTTGTAGTGTGATGGCTCAGATAGATCTATCTATCTATCTATCTATCTATCTATCTATCTATCTATCTATCTATCTATACCCATTCTACTGCTGTGTATTTATATAACATATTATTTATTGAATGCCTCACGGAACAATGTAATCAAATCAAGATGTGACGAACCTGAGGGATACAGGATGCATTAATGTTTCCTTAAAGAATCGTAATCAAGTCCAAGTTGAAATTTCCACCTCACCAGGGCTTTTCTGTGCAGTGTACATCCCACCTAATCAAATGTTTACCAGCACAGTGGGCTAAGTGAAGATAGCAGCACGTCGGATGCCTTGATTAATGCACTCTCTGACTTCGGGAACGCACGGCCAGATGGAGTTGCCCTTCCTGTGGTCACTGCGGCGGCCTTGTTCATTTAGGGCCGTGTCTGCGAGACCAAGGCTCGGAACAGCAGCGAGAGTCAGGCTCTAATTATAGACATTGTCCACAGCACATGATATAAAAACTGCTTGGTCTGATTAGAGAATCTGTCAGAGCCGCTGAAGGGATCGCTCGCCGTGACCCATTTTATCAGACACCAAGACACACACACATAGACACACAAGCTCGGGAGCAGACGGCTGAGAAAATGGCCATTATTTCTGCTTACAGCCTGTGTGTCAGAGCGGCACAGGATCTTAACGCATGTCTACAGCTTGGTGTAAGGGAGAAGGAAAAGGAGAATCACAGGGATCAGCCTTTGCTTTTGTTCAGCCCCCAAAAAAACAGCCGGCACAATGCACACACCGTCTTCCCCGGAACACTGTAATATTCCCTCTGATGCTCTCTATTGTAAGAGCCGCTGACAGTTTGTTTTGCTCCCGCCCCGACCAGCGCCCTCGGTGTCGCACAATAGGCCTCAAAGAAATATTCCTGCAAGGCTCCTGTTCCTCGCAGCATGTGGTATATTATGGTGCAAATGTCAGAGACTTTGGGGTGCTCTTATAGTAGCATTGTTTGGAGAGCCGGTTGTTTTTATAATGCTCTGCCCGTGCTGTGTGTTTATACAAACCTGTTGGAGTTGAGTGGGCGTGCATTGGAGCTAAGTAAATGTAAAGCAGTGGAAGTCGTAGAGCTCTAGGAAAATATAGGTGAAAAATCCCACTCATATTCCAGGCATTAGGTTTCTTAGAGCGTTTTGCATCGTATATGGACCACAAGCTATAACAGGCTTCATTCTACATTCGATTAGCACCTTCAACACTCATCGCATGAAATCCTCATTCCCTGGTGGAGATCAGAAATGATGAAAGAAATGGTTTTCCATTTGGCGGATAATTGAAGCTGCCGGACATGATTGATGTCTACGGGCTGTGAAAGTGCGGGACCGGATATGCGTGGAAGGGTGTGCCATTATTTTTTATTTATATTTTTTAAAAAATGAGGAAAAAAAACCCAACTTGTTTCCCGTGTGACTTTGTGTGACCTCCCTGTGTTCGCTTCCATTAAAACTTAATGACGCGCGGCTAATTGGACCAGTCATGCGGGCAGTCACGTGGCTCTTATAGATCAGAGGCGGACTGGTTGAGGATCAGACAGATCTGTCGTTTAAAGGTCAGCGAGCAAATGTAGCCCTGCTGGATAAATTACATCACTTATTTCACTTTCTTTCCCCTGCTTGATCTTTGTGCATGCGAGACCTGTCAGGACTCATTTCTCAAGGTGAAGGTAGCAGTGCCCGGTACAAATCATGTTAATTGTGATACTCATCTCTGCATTAGCTCCGAGTCATAGCCATCTCCACGCTGGGCCGTGATCTCCTCAATCTGGACTAATGGACGCAACAGCCACTGTCACTCATTCCCAATCAGGGCTGTGTTTATAGTGGAGCTGTAGCCATGACGTCCAGTGTGACAACCCTGCCCACATACACGAAGGCACTGTGTTCTAATCAAGGCTGAGACCAGCGGCAAAACTCTATGTGGAGAGAATATCCATTTTTAAGAATAAAATAAAGTGGCAAATTTACAAAGGGAAATAAAACATCATATTTAGTATTTATGTAGTATTTTTGGATTTCTGGAGGCTTTAATCCAGCCTCTAAACCCTGAAAAAATACCACCCAGTCCATTGTTTGTAGTCTGCCTATCAAGAAAAGACCATTGGTGATATGCTCAAGGGCGGCACGGTGGCGAAGCAGGCAGTGTCGCAGTCACACAGCTCAAGGGGCCTGGAGATTGTGGGTTCTAGTCCTGCTCGGGGTGATTGTTTGTGAGGAGTGTCCACATGGGGTTCCTTCGGGTGCTCCGAGGGAAAAAAAAAAAGTGGATTATGGTAGTGGTAAGTGGTAGGTTGAAAGTGGTAGGTGGATTGGCAACTCAAAAGTGTCCATAGGTGTGCGTGTGTGTTTCCCTGTGAAGGACTGGCACCCACCTTTTGCCCAGTGATTCTGGGTAGGCTCCGGACCCACAGCGAACCTGAACTGGATCAGCGGTTACAGACAATGAATGGTATGCTCAAGGATACTTATTACTGTACCTTTAATTAATGAACATATTTGTACCTTATTCTATTGTAATTATAGATTTTAAAATTGTGCTCATTTCATCTCCAGGACTTATGTTATTTTTTGTTTTTAATTTTACACAGTTTTATAATGAATGTTTAGAAATATTCACCACTTCTTCTGTTGTACATTTAAAGGTACATTTACAGTGTTTGTCACTATATTGACACCATTTGTTTCTGACAGTATACATACATACTGTACTAAAATAACATTACCCGGGTTTGTACATTGTGTACAATTGAGACATGAAAATCTGGCAACCCGTGAATAAATGCAACTTTAAAATCCTGGAGGGGGCACCAGTCCTTCACAGTGCGAAACACGCACACATTTGAGTCGCCAATCCACCTACCAACGTGTATTTTTGGACTGTGGGAGGAAACCGGAGCACCCGGAGGAAACCCACGCAGACACAGGGAGAACACACCAACTCCTCACAGACGGTCACCCGGATGAAACCCACGCAGACACGGAGAACACACCACACTCCTCACAGACAGTCACCCGGAGGAAACCCACGCAGACACAGGGAGAACACACCAACTCCTCACAGACGGTCACCCGGATGAAACCCACGCAGACACAGGGAGAACACACCACACTCCTCACAGACAGTCACCCGGAAGAAACCCATGCAGACACAGGGAGAACACAACAACTCCTCACAGACGGTCACCCGGAAGAAACCCATGCAGACACAGGGAGAACACACCAACTCCTCACAGACGGTCACCCGGAGGAAACCCACGCAGACACAGGGAGAACACACCAAACTCCTCACAGACCCTGGAGCAGGACTCGAACCCACAACCTCCAGATCCCCTGAGCTATATGAGTGTGACACTACCTGCTGCGCCTGCATGGCCCCTCTATTGCAGATGAAAATATTTTTGAGCTCACCCACACATGGACATGTCTTTTCTCATTAATTTGCCTTGCTGCGTCCCCACTGCATTACGTCTGCATGCCTTGTTGGCAACCACTGCTCTAGGTGATCCATCGTATGGCTAAAGGTGTGCAGTCAGTAAGCCATAACCTTCACCTCGCAAGCAGTTTTTTAAGGTGTGCAGATATCTGCTCCTGATAAATCTCCTGTGTGTATGGTTTATTTTCTTGTGTAGAAGCTCTTGGAATCAGCCGTGAGCATGGGATTCATTTGGGATGAGTGTTATGACTTGGACCCCCTTGAAAATGAAATGCCTCTGTTGGAGTTAATCTGTCACTGGGCGTCTTCCTTTTAGCTTACACTGGCATAAAAGTGCTGGGGTCCAGTGGACAGGGGTCCTGAGTACGGAGCTGAAGCTGTAAATCTCAGAGCGGGAGGTCACCCTGCCTTATTGCCTTCTCCGGAAGCCAGCGGCCATTTTGCGGTGCTGTTTACAGGCCGTGGAGCAGTTTGGATGTCTGCTGAAGAAAGCACTTTGGAAGCACAGCCTTTTAAAACAGGTATAAAACACCATTACTTGTCCCGCTGAAGGCCAACATCAGCAGCACGGGGTTTAAAGACGTTAGAGCGTGCTAAGCTAATATTTACGCAGGCTGGCAGAGTGCAGTGCCAGCTGCAGGAGCCAAAGGCAAGGCCTTAATTTAAGAGAGGATAGGGGTGTCTCCCTCAAGATTGAATAGCACTGTCTGAGCTCAATATGAGGCTTAAAAATAACAGCATATAATGCTATATCATTAGCTCTACATGACCAGAGAACTTCTAATGTCCTCCGCAGAGGACAGCACTGAGAAATGCTTGTTGAATTCAGCTCAGGCTTTGTCTGAATTAGTCTTTGTTAGAACATGCAGATGAGGCCACTGTTATTGAGAAACCACCAAATTGTCAGAAACACACATCAGCTACGCATTTAAATCTTCAAGGTGTGGATAAAAAGGGACCTTTATATCACCATGACCACTAAGTGACCAGTAAGTGAACGTGGATTACAATGTTTTTGAGATGCCTGTTGTTTTAATCTACAAAGAGTCATTAGCCGGCTATAGCTAGGCATGTAACAAGTGTTTAACCATAACATTATCCCATATTTATGTAATGTTTCAGGGTGCAAACATCAATGGACTTTTAATACTTTGTCTAATCAGTTTTTGCTCTAAACTGATCCCAGATCAGCATTTTCACTTGGCGATGTCCTTTTGTTTTCCCCAAAGATGAGCTGATAATGTCATATTATTGCTGTTTGAAAGAACAACTGTGTAATTTAAATACAATAGATGCCCTATACACGGTGTGAACCAATAGGAATGCTCCAAAATTAATTTAAAGGGGGTGTGTTCTAACACTTTTTTTCATACTTCTGAACATACTTCTGGTTTAAAGCAATGTCTGTGATATGGTTTGGGGCAAAATACCACAAGGATCAATAACCACACCAAAACGATTGATTTTTTTTTCTTTTTTTTTTTTTTTTTTTGTTTTTCTTCCCTGTTTTCATTCATTTTTTATACATTCACCAGACACCAGAGGACCCAGAGGAAACCCACACAGACACAGAGAGAATACACCAAACTCCTCAGGCCTCGAATCCACATCCCCAGGACCCTGGAGATATGTATTTTATGAATCCCATGGTGCTTTAGCCCCCCTCCAGGGTGTATTCCCGCCTTGTGCCCAATGATTCCAGGTAGACTCGGGACCCACCGCGACCCTGAACTGGAAAAGCACTTACAGATAATGAATGGAATGAATTTAGGTCAATGGCTCCCAAATGTTTTCTGCAATGCCCGTTTTTAGATGCAAATATTTTGAGGGTCCTCCCCACTTCCTTTGTTTCCAAACTCCACTGGAATTGTTACCTTACTAGACCCCTATCTCAGAATAAGTGTCTGTGCATCATTTCTTCTGCCTTTCATATCCCTGCTATACTTCCATACTGTTCTGGTTGTACTCCTAGCCCCTAGTTCCCAACATGCTCCTCTTTGCTTATGTGGTGTGTTTGCTTTTCCCTTGATCTCCTCACCTTGCGCCCTTTGTTGACTCCCATAAACCAACACCTGCCCTTATCTCCTACATCAAGGTGCTAAACCTGTAGCGACTATGTTTATGAATCAAATTCTACAGTTTCCACAGCCATGTGGAAGCACCTTGGGGAAGAGGCCTTTACCTCTTCTGGGCTTGTGGAGAAGTGTTCTGCCCTGGCCTCTTGTTGCGTGTTTTATTAGAGAGGCTCTGGTCGTGTCCTCCAGGAGTGCTCCCAGCCAGCCAGGAGAGCGTCTCAGGCCCGGCGAGGGTGCTTGGAGCTGGGCTGAGTGAGTCTGGATCCTGGGTGAAGTGAGGGGATGTCAGTGATACTGCACTCCCAGCCGTCCCCGGAGACTCACACTGCTCTTTTATTGCCACTGCAAGTTTCTCTATGTGCTTTTTTTTTTTTTTTTTTTTTTTAGCTCAGACCAGGGAGCCCCCGAGGAGGAGTGATAGAGCCTCAGAGCAGGCAGTGTCAGGTCCGCTAGTGATCTTATAAAGCAAAGCCCTGCTTCTCTTTTCCAAGAATGCAAACTTAGGGACAGCAAAACAAAAAAAAAAAAAAACATAGCATAGGAAGGCATTGGCACTGCTGTGGAGAAAAGAAAAAAAAAAACTAGAACAACACTCTGCCTAACCCTGAGGCCTTTTTCTATTGTCTGCTACATAGCTTTGCTGTCAATGTTCATGATGCATTAATTCATTCTTTGTCTATAACCACTGCCTCCGTTAGGTTCACAGTAGGTACAGAGCTTACCCAGGACCATTGGCTGCAAGGTAGGACCACACTCTGAATGAGGAACCAATCAAATGCAGCAGAAAATTATATTTTGGGATTGTTTGAGGAAACCGGTGCACCTGGAGGAAACCCACACAGACACAGAGAGAACACACCAAACTGCTCAAAGGTAGTGAACTGAGATGGGGTTTGAACCCAAGACCCTGTGATCTACTATTGATTGATTGATTGATTGATTGATTTCTTACATTTATATATAGATACACAAGGACGCTATACAATCAGCACTCAGTCAATACCCAATATTAACGAGAAGCGGCAGCCAAGCGTGCACAGTGTCCACTAAACCAGGGACGACCAATCAGTGAGCTTCCGTTACCAAGCCTGCTTCTTTATCCATTAGCCCACGACTGCCCTTCATACTAAGGTCCCCAGGCTTAATGCCAAGGGTTGTCTAGAGGGGTATAAAGCCCACCAGCACTGGGCTGTGGAGCAGAGAACCTGTATTCTGTGTTAATGTTGGAGCACAATTCTGTATTTTAGTTAAACTGGTGTGTGTTCTACAGTAAATCGCTCGACACCGTTCTCTGACCTCCCCATGAAAGCCATAACATAATAAATCATAAAGTAAAGTAATTAACTCACCACGACAACTCCTCTCCTCGCTTTTCGACCTTGAAATGAGCGCCCCCTGCCTCCGCAGTACCTGCGAAGGTGCAGTAGGGATCAGTACAGTCAGGCATTGTCATGCCGTAGTGACTTGTCCTCCCCTGACTCCTGTAATGAATTAGACAAATGAAAAGAGATAGTTGAGCTGCCACATTTCATTTGCCGTGGGCTCTGTGATGTGCGGCGCGGTAATGAGATTGCAGAGCAGCGTATAGGCGCAGTGCGCGAGCGTGGGTTTGTGTGGATGCGAGTGTGTGTTGGCGTATGCTGTGAGAGGGTGTGTGGCATGTGTGTGGAGTTCATGGCTCGATATACATTGATATGTAAACAAAGGCTCCTGTAATGCACTGACTGACTTCTGATCGGCTGAATACCGCTCTGAAGGCATTCATTCACTGAGCGTGACCTTGTTGGCATCTCTTGAGGTTTAAACATCAGGTTCTGCCGTTATGAAGCGTGAAAGGACAATTTCATCATCTTTTTTCCTTTATTGTGCAGCTCCATGTGTGGGTCATACACTACAACACCGCTACATATCTATGACATAGACGTCTGTCGCTGTAGACTAGGGATCCTTTTGATGGCCCTTGTAATATATTGAAGAAGTCTTATAATGGACAACTGAATGTAGCTCTCATTTTTACACAGTAAATTGTATAGTTTAGTATCATAACATTGCTATTGCTGAGACAAACAGGATTAAGTCTTCCCAGCTGAATAAATATATGATTAAAATGATAACTCATTTATTTTTATTGTGTTACAATTCATAGCTATTTTACATTCACTTAACAAGCTCCCATCCACTGGTGGCACTGTTGTACTAATCACAATCAACCACTTTGTTTTGTGCCCTAAGAAGTGTTACGGAAACAGTGCTGAAATCGGTTTGTGAGAGCACTACACAAAAAAAAGAAAGAAAGACTACTTTTATTTATTCATTTGTTCATTTGTTTATTTGTATATTAACTGCTGCACGGTGGTGCAGCAGGTAGTGTCGCAGTCACACTGCTCCAGGGACCTGGAGGTTGTGGGTTTGATTCCCGCTCCGGGTGACTGTCTGTGAGGAGTTGGTGTGTTCTCCCTGTGTCCGTGTGGGTTTCCTCTGGGTGCTCCGGTTTCCTCCCACGGTCCAAAAACACACGTTAGTAGGTGGATTGGCGACTCAAAAGTGACCATAGGTGTGAATGTGTGAGTGTGTGTTGCCCTGAGAAGGACTGGCGCCCCCTCCAGGGTGTATTTCTGCCTTGCGCCCAATGATTTCAGGTAGGCTTGCAGTTATGTTTAGGGTTAGGAGTGGGGTTTAGGTTAAAGTTAGAGATATATTTAATGTTCATTCCTCACACTGGGTTGCCACATATTCACATGAGCATCTGCAAGTATAAATAGTAAGCATCTTAGAGGTTCCAGCAATGTTTAGTACACTTTGTACAAGTGATCTTTTTTTTTTTTTTTTGGTCATAGTGTGGATATAGATTGCAGCTCTAATTCCTAAGTCACCGGCCTGTACTCTGCAGTGTGTCAGCAATCACACACACACACACATACACCTACCCACTTTTAATATCTGGAGTCTGACCTGTTTGGTTACTTACCAGAGCTAGATATGAAGGCATCACATGTAGCTCCACCTGTGCAAATGCAAAACTAATAGAGCACATAACCCCATTGTCTGACTTCCTCAGTGCCCTGTGTTTGAGCTTGTTTTATATCCACTCATTTTGTTTTCCTAGGCAGTGTGGAAAGGACAGGGGAGAACCGTTTGGAAGATAAATGAGTTTAAATGAGTTTTGGGTACTAGAGGATTCGTATATTTTTCTCTTCATCCAAACAGACTGGCACAAATGTCATGCTGTAAAGGAGATTAATCAGATGATTTGCAATTCAAACATCTGTGGAAAAAAATAAAAGTTTAAGAAAGATGAATGCACTTTGCATATCTGTGATCCACTCTCTTTGGGAGGCTCTTCACAGCTCTATGTGGGTGTCTGTGAGCGTGTGTGTGTGTGTGTGTGTATTAGTTCCCAGTAGCACACCTGGCCAGTGTGTATGAGCAAGACAGCGCTGCAATTAGAAAAGCAAATGACCCTGATTAGCCCCTGACCCCTGCAGATTGGGGTCATGGTCAGCGAGGAGCGAGATTAAAGACGGGGAATGAATCGGCCAGGGATGATATGATGTGGGAGCTTTTGTGTGTTTATATGTGTCTCCTCTTCCTGAAAGGAAAGAGCCTCCTGTAAAGCAGCATGACCTTGGCGTGTCCCTGTAAGGGAGCCAGGAGCATCCTTAAACTGCTGTCTCCTTCCATTCAGCACCAGCTTTCTGAATAACGGCAAAGGTTTGCTTTCTCTCCCCTTCGCTTTCCGCCTTCCACTCCTTTCCCTCGCACCTTTCTCTCTTGCTCTCTCTCTCTCTCTTTCCTCGAGCATAAAGAAGATGCCTGGTGAAAGGCCTCCTGATACCGCCTCCTATCTGCTTCTCTCCGCTCCCTGTGTTGAGGTGGAGGAGATGAAAAGCGAGGAAAGCAGTGGCATGTCTTTTTTATTTCTCTCTCTCTTTTTTTTTATTTTGCTTGTAAATAAGCTGCTTATTTGAGTGTGACCAAGAAAGGTGTGAGGGCTACAGAGGCACGCTGCGTGGTAACGTGATCCGGGGCGGAATAAATAATGGTAGAACAAGCCAGCTGACCTTTGCATTGAAGCCAGAGGGCCAGGAGGCTGGGGGGAAGGGGGGAGGGGGGGAGTGGATCTGAGGGTCAGAGGGCGCTTGCATAGACACACTCGGCATCTCGGCTTGGCATCTAACCATCACACACACACACACACACACACACACACACACACACGGACACACCAGTAGGCAAGAGAAGCCCAGGCTTAAGCAGCTCATGTCAGGTGTGCTTTTGTATCTGTGTTTGTCTGGATCTAATGGTAAAGTTCATGGTAAAAGCCACAGTGCTCAATTCAGATATTTTTCACTTGGATCGTACGGCTCCTTGGGACAAGGACTCTCTGAGGAGACCTGCCACACTCCTATATTGATATTACCCCTTAATAAATCCCTTAATATGACTGAACCAGTTAGTCTTAATAATTCTGCATTATTAGGATCCTATTGTAATTGTTAGGATTTTTCTTCTTCTTATTATTATTATTGGCTAAAATACAAGGTGGGGCATAAACCATAAGGCCTAGGAGCACCATGTTTGGCATCAAGTTAGAGCAGGTGTGAAATGACTCAGCCAAGGAAAATTACACATCTTGGCCTAATGGTGGCGCTATAGCGAAGGCAAATGCGTTTAGATCCACTTCTCCTACACCGTGAGGCATAGAGACAAAATTTTACCTGAGTCCTGGCAAATCAAAAATGGATTAGTCAAAATTTAGCTCCGCCCACTTTAATTTTGGGCTAATTTTCATAGTTTGCAAAGCCTACTTTTGTGAATTAGTCCGGGGATTTTTGTCCAAATCTCTTGATATTCATTATGGTTCATAGTTCATTTTATAATCCCTGCGTGATCTTCCATCAACTGGTGGCACTGTTTCAACCTGGTATCATTTCTAAAATGTAAATATACTTCTTAAAACACTGTGCCTTTTTAAACATTTTGATTTGTAAATTGAGGACTCTTTGATTCGTCTTAATTTAATTTAATTAAGTCCTGTGTCCACTAAGTGAGCTCCTATCCACTGGTGGCGCTGTTTCATTATAGATACTCAATCGCTCTGTTAAGTACCTGAAGAAGAGCTACAAAAACATTTCTGTTAGTGGCAGCATTACACAAACAAACAAACAAAAAGCACTGTTTTTGTTACTTTATGGATTCATCAGTTAGGTTTACATTGAGCTTAGGTTTGGGGTTAGGTTTAGACAAAGTTTTGTTCTGATGTTAAGGCTAGGGTTTTGGTTTGAATTTACCACATAGATAGGATTAAGGAACAATTTAAGCATCAGGAACTCATGTGGACATCAATGAAGGATGAAATTCATTAATTAATTAACTCATTCATTATTTGTAATCGCTTATCCAGTTCAGGGTCACGGTGGGTCTGGAGACTACCCGGAATCACTGGGCGCAGGTGGGAAAACACCCTGAAGGGGGCGCCAGTCCTTCACAAGGCGACACAGACATTCACTCACACACTCACACCTACGGTGATCGCCAATCCACCTACTAACGTGTTTTTCGGACTGTGGGAGGAAACCGGAGCACCCGGAGGAAACCCACGCGGACACAGGGAGAACACATCAACTCCTCACAGACAGTCACCCAGAGCGGGACTCAAACCCACAACAACCAGGTCCCTGGAGTTGTGGGAATGACTTATAAATAATTGGAAGTGAAATACTTCCAAATTCACACTGAGACCAGGCGAAACTGCCAGGCCGAATTATGGACGATTCAAACACACAAACAGAGTAGAAAAATAATGAAAATAAATACACAGTGGAATTTTTCTCCAAAATTAACTCTTTAACTCTCTCAGACCAAGTGTTGGTCAAGTCTATGGCCTTGGATGATGGAGTGATAGCTCATTTGTACAATGCCAAGTCAGTCATCCGTCTGTGGCTCAGCCCTGCTGTTTCTACTTTGACGGTTCAGATGCTGATAAATAACTCATTTGTGTCATTAGCTGAACCCACCTGAAGGGACCTGTATGTGCACAGTTTAGCATCATATTAGCAACAGACATGACTCACTTGACAAATAGAAGTGACTCATTTTTTTCATTAGCATGAATGCACCTGAACAGACCTGTATTTTTGCATCACATTAGCCACTGTTGATACTGAGCATTATTGACAGTGATTTGCACATTCATGTGTGATAATCGGACTGTTCTTTTAATGAACATATCGCTACATATCCAGCTCAGCTGTCCAGTATAAAGGTGATTTATTTTTATTTTTTTTGCTATATATCTTTCATAAAGGTGAAGTGTCATGTATAGACCAAAATGTGGATTTGTGCCTCTTCAACTTTGTGATATCAATAGCCTCCAAATGTTTCACTGTAAATCATTAAACAGGAAAGCACCCACAACAATATTTGTTAATACTGCCCCCATGTGGTGAATACTCAGCCTGCTAAATGTGAGTGAATGAGAGTGCTTTTGTGCTTCTTAAAGAGCACACAACAGCTTTTGTGCTGTTTAAATGTGTATTCTTAATAATTTCCAACATTGCCTTCCTCAAGAAACAAAGAAAGTCTTTTAGTTGGCACATGTTTGCATAGCCCTTAACCTTGGCTACAGGTGGCCTGTGGTGCCATTGTGGAAAAGTGCTATTAACCAAGGGGGCTGATAATGACACTCTTTTACACAGTCATTAGCATAATCTGTTTTAATTACCTAATAAAGAAAAACAGCAATAGCACAGCAGGAATATTGCTCTCAAATACTGTACCTAACCGCACTGAGAGAGAGAGAGAGAGAGAGAGAGAGAGAGAGAGAGAGAGAGAGAGAGAGAGACCTGGCACTGGGACAGCACAGTGCCAGGCAAAGGCCTTTGAAGTGCCCCTCATTTTGAGCTCAGTGAGCTCAGCGGTCACTCTCAGGTGCCTCCTTCTGCTCGGTCAACATTAGCAACAGCACTAAGTCTATAGCAGCCACTCATTACCACTGCAGGCAGCGATCATGCTGAACTAAGGCTAATGCAGAGTGGGGTGTGTCCTGCTATCACGACTGAAATGGTACATTTGCAAGAAAATAAAAAAGAAATGGTGTTGTATTTTTTTAATTTTTTTAATAAATATTTGTGACCCTACACCCTACACTACGCCGTAGCCTGATACACACCTCCACAGAACTGTGTCAACGCAGACTGCAACGACTGTGCTTGGTCCACAATCAAATGAACAGGGATCGAGCTGAACCAAAGATCCAGAAATATGAACTCCTAGAGGCAGGTGGTGTGTAGACAGGCTCCAGCAGAAGGAGAGTCAGTGTAAGTCTACACTGGCCTGCCCCAGGGCGAGGGACCGCTGGCTGGGAGAGGTATTGTGTGTCTGTACAGATGTAGTGTCTGGTGCTGGCTGGTAGCTGTCTGACGGTCAGCGTGTTTCTCGGAGCTGATGCGCTTCCCAACTCTGCTTGCTTTTTCTCTGGCTGCTGGACAGCTCCGAGCAAACCTTCATCCATCTTCCTCACGGTCATGGGCAGGGACAGCTTTTTTAAAACCAGCGCTCCTGCCCAGAGGCAGCGAGGGGTCCGGGACTGGGGGGACGGCGGGTTGATATTGGCTTACAGAATGAACAGCATTTCACACACAGTGCCATGACTTTATGAATTTGGTTTAAATTCAGGTTTAAGTCTTAAATGTACTCCTTATGTATTTAACACCAGAAGATATCTGTACACACAATGTTTCTGCTCAAAACTAGCATTCCCACCCCTCACCCCCCAAACACACACACACACACACACACACACACACAGACAGACAAACACAAGTACCACACTCTAAACTAAACCATAAGCCTGATCCTAATTCTAACCATAAACCTTACCCCAACACTTAATAAATAAATGAATAAATACTTAAATAAATAAATAAGTTTTATTTATTTGCTTTAAAATATAATGATCCATTCTGTGGGTTCTCACAATATGTTAATATGTAACAAGTTATCAGGTACACCCACACACACACACACACAGAGTCTTGTAAACATGGTTTATGGTTCATTCATTTTGTGTAGAATAACACTGACCTTAACCATAACTACTGCTACCACCCTAACACCAACCTTAACATTAACCTTAACGTATCTTCACTTTAACATGGAATGATGTATATCACAGGGTCTCCATTTTTTTTATTTTGTCTCCATTAGTACCCACACTGTGAGTGTATAAACAGATATTGGTCCCCGCAACATGATTAATGCATGCGCGCGCGCACACACACACACACACACAGGTATTTTACACTAATCCTAACTTTAAACTTAATCCTAATCCCAACTATAAGCCTAACCCTGTCACTAAACATTAACTTTATCTTAATCCCTTCTTCGATTTAAAATGTAACAATTATAACTGTGGGTCCGCACAGTGTCAGTATGTAAGTTGTGCACACAAAAACAGACACACACACACATGAAATGACCATATCCCACAAAGGCGAAATAATAATGAGCCCATCATTTCCCTGACTGTGTGCAGGTGTTTCAAATCCCTTGGAGTGTGTGTGTTTATCAGGATTTCTAATGCGTGTTAATGGGAAAGTGCTAGGCCTGGCAGGGAGGGGATATATCCGCAGCTATGCACTGGAAGATTACCGCCCGCGATTAGTATCCCTGCCCAAATCTGACTTCAGCTGCCGGCTTTCGTTGTATATTTTTGTGTACTTTTCGTGAACTTGGTTTGAACTTTAGCCTGGCAGGCGACGTAGATAAACCAGTGCAGTGTGTGTGTGTGTGTGTGGTTATTAATGTGAATGACTGATCAGGTTATTATCCTCAGATGATGCGTAATACTGAGGTAATGGACATTGTAGTGGCTTTATTGAGCCACTACATTGAGCATTGGGAGCTTGGGCTCATGTGCCGATGCTCCACAGCCTCCCATTGCATTGGTCGGGTTTTATAGCTGACTGCGTGAGAAACAGTAAAACATAATCATTTCACTGTACTGTGCTGTATAGATATTCCACCCAAGGCTGTGTCTGTATTTATCGCAGTATGGAGACAGCTGGAGGTCTGGAAGAGTCTGTTGACACATTAAAGCTCACGTTAGCGCTTTTCTGCTGGCTGCAGTGATAAAGAAATGAATTTTCATCCACGTGACGGGGGGATTATGTGGGGCAGCCGTGCTGGAAGCCGTCTCGTTCTCCAGATTAACCCCGGATCTCTCTGGATGTCTCTCGTCCAGCCGGCGAGTTATGCAACCCAGAGGCTGGTGAAGCCCTTGTCTGCTGCTCTTGTTTTTATTTTTATTTTTATTCAGTCAACTTCAGGGTCATTATACAAGAGAGAGAATGTGTATCTGTGTGTGTGTTAGTGTAGGCTGTACTGTACCTGCAGTATTTTGGCGATGGGGAAAATCATAGGCCTGAGAGGAGCTCTTGAGCCGCTCTGATTACAGTGATCTGAGCTGGGGGAAAATGGCCGGTTTTGCCCTCAATGTGTTGTTGGAGGAAGTGAGTTTTCCTGGTTAAGTGTGTACCGCAGATGCTGATTGCTCGAACACTCGAGACGGGGGATGAAGTCAGGGCCTGAAGTAGAGGGTCCATGCAACCTTAGGTGGAGTAATAAGAGTGGTTTGGCATAAACAACAACAACAACAAAAATAATAAAATAAATAAATACATAAATAAATAATTCACACAAAAATGTCCCCAAACAGTGTTCTCCCCGTGTCTACGTGGGTTTCCTCCGGGTGCTCCGGTTTCCTCCCACAGTCCAAAAACACACGTTGGTAGGTGGATTGGTGACTCAAAAGTGTCCGTAGGTGTGAGTGTGTGTGTTGCCCTGAGAAGGCCTTGCGCCCCCTCCAGGGTGTATTCCCGCCAGTCCCCCAGAGCGGGACTCGAACCCACAACCTCCAAGTCCCTGGAGCTGTGTGCCGACACTACCTGCTGCTCCACAGTGCAGAAACAGAAGTGGTTTGCTGCAGTTTTGTAGTGTTTCCTTCAGTACAGTATGCAGGAAGTGGTATCACTGCAGTCTTCTGACTGAAATGCCTCATTCCGGTAATATTTCAGTGATGTGACTAGGAATGCTTTGAGTGATGCTTTGCCGCTGTGAATTGGTCTCATCCTTTGGGAATGAGATCATTTGATTGTGTTTTGAGTCACTTGACCTACATTATTCCAGAGGTGTTGAAATCTGGACATGTGATCCAGGTTTCAGGCCGGGTGTTTACAATGGCCGGTCAGGTGCATTAGCATTTGTAGCTATAGTTTCATAGCAGCTGGTCCTTTATAATCCCTCCCTGGAACCTGGCTTTCATTAGGCTTTCAGTTCAGCTTCTGAAGGCCTTACCAGTGGAGGAGGGAGCTTGGCTGTAGGTTCTACACGGAGGAGTTTTCAACCAAAATATTACTCAGGAAATAGCAGGATTACGTTTGATTATCATCATTTGTTATCATCATTATTATTTTTTCAGATTTGCTTTAAGAGATGGCTTTAAGGACAGTAATCCAACCTCTTTGCCCTGCACTGTGTTTATTTATGAATGTGTGTGAATGTGTGTGTGTGTGTGTGTGTGTGTGTGTATGCTTGGCCGGAGGTGTATGCAGAGAGCTGATGAGATTGGACAGCTGTCTGAGATAGTTTATGGGGTTAAACATGAATCCAGAGATGTGAGCCAGACAGAGCGAGGGCTAAAGCTGCAGCAGATAATTTGAGGCGTCCGTGGCGTGCGCGAGCTCAGAGCGCTGGGAATCCTGCGCAGACGGGAGCACTCTGCCTCTAAGCAGACGCCTCATTATTTTAGTTATGGCCTGGTTAGGAGGAATAATTGTTATTCTTCAATATAGACTGAAAAATAGCAGACCTCCTCAGAAGCATTGATCCACAGCTGTTTATCTGCACAGAGCCAAAGGTTCTCCTTAATTACTCCCACTGTTCTTCAGGGAGGTGAAGATGTTACAGAGGGGAGGAGCTTCTAGGTTCTAGGTTCAAAGAGGGTCCCAGAAAGGCCTTAAAGTCAGAGTCCAAGTTCAAGTCAAAGTCACATTCTGAGTCATAGTCCAAATCAGACTGTGTTCACTTGTAAACACATGATCACAGTGTGGACATCCAGCTCTGCTATCAGTTCAGGTCTGAGTACAGTAAAGAGGACACTCCCACAAGCCCTCTTCTCTTCTCTTCTCTTCTCTTCTCTTCTCTTCTCTTCTCTTCTCTTCTCTTCTCTTCTCTTATCTTCTCTTCTCTTCTCTTCTCTTATCTTCTCTTCTCTTCTCTTCTTTCTACTGTTCTTTTCTTTTTCTCTTGTCTTCTCTTCTTTCTGCTTAATCTTTTTTCTTTTCATCTCCTCTCTTTTTCTTCTCTTCTTTTTTCTTCTTTTCATCATTTTGGGTTTCTTCACTTCTTTTCTCTTTTTTCTTCTCGTTTTCTCTTTTCTTTTTTCCTTCTTTATCTTTTCTTCTAATTTTCTCTTTCTTTTCTTTTTTTCTTCTCTTGTGTTCTCCTCTCTTCTTTATCTTTATCTTTTTTCTTTTAATCTCTACTCTTTTTCTTCACTTTTTTTATTCTTATTTTCTTTTTGTGTATTTGCTTGTCTTCTCTTCTTATTCCTTCTCTTCTTTTTTCTTCTCTTCTCTTCTTTCTTCTTTATCTTCCCTTTTTTCTTTTATTTTTCTTTTCTCTTCTCTTCTCCTTATTTGTTTATACACTGTTCCTTTGATCTCTTCTCTTCTCTTCTCTTCTCTTCTCTTCTCTTCTGTCAGTGTACAGAGAGAAACACATGAATCACAGTGACAGATCTGTGCTGTAGTCTGTAGTCTCTGGTCTGGTGTGGGGCTGTGAAGCTCGCCAGCGGTTTTCATTGGAAGGTGGGGTGATGTTTTAATTAAACTTCTTTGTAATGAGCCAAAAACACGTGGAACAAAACAAACGAACCATGTGAACCCTGTGAGTGGGCTCTGCTTACTGACGGCTTTCCAGCTTTCTGAAGTCTCTTTACCTCTACCTCCTTCTCTTTTCTTTAAAATAGAAATCACATCAGGAGAGTAAGAACAGGCCTGTGTTACATCCTCCCTCTGAATGATGCTTCAACCGTCCGGAGCCCTCTGAGGCTGGGTGGAGATGATTAGAGAAGCCAGGCACTGACAATGAGAGAGACTTTTTTTCTTAAAACTTTTGCAGAGCTGTTCACACCTTCCTGTTGTCATGAAATATCACACCTTACAAACCCTCCCAGACACACACACACACACACACACACACACACACACACACACACACATACATTTGTACATTGGCCCCTCCCTCACTCCTCATCCTCATGGTTACTGTGGCAACCACATCTGCTGCAATAGCAGTTAAATAAATCTGGAGGCAATGGAATATCATAGATGTTCTCATGTAAAAATATAAAGAACCTCTCTCTCTCTCTCTCTCTCTCTCTCTCTCTCTCTCTCTCTCTCTTCTCTCTCTCTCTCTCTCTTTCTCTCTCTCTTTGTTAGATAGTGTTAGATATGATCAGAGTGCCTTAAGTCATGAAAGAGAAAGCTTGATCAGAATGCTGAGACAGGATACAGAACCACAGACTTATCTGAGGAGTGGTCTAGGAGATGCTCTCTCTCTCTCTCTCTCTCTCTCTCTCTCTCTCTCTCTCTCTCTCTCTCTCTCTCTCTCTCTCTCTCTCTCTCTCTCTCTCTCTACTACTGAGACAACAACATCATCCACCCTGGACAGTGTTACCCACATAGTCCACACTGAGGAGCAGTGACTCAGTGCATTTTCCCCAGCTCTGCAGTGACCAATCAGGGTCCAGTCAAAGAGCATCAGCCCTCTAATGAAAGCAGTTCAGATTACACTGAGAAACAAATGCACTGATTGTGCCGTATACATCATTTCCATATGAATGCAGGATATATTACATTACACTGATCAACCCAAACATTAAATCACTGTCCAATTCATCAGAGCACCACCCCTCCCCCCAATTCCGTGGTCTAGACCCAAAACTACTACCACGAATCAGGTGTATTGGTTTGTCTGATGAAATATACTCAACACTGCTGGCACAAGAGGATCAGACACATCAGTGCTGCTGGACTTTTTAAAGCCTGCAGTGTCACTGCTGACCCGAGAATAATCCATCAATCAAAAAAATCCAGCCTACAGCGTCCTGTGGGTGGCACCCCCATCCACTGCACCTGCATCGGGATTGACTGAGTGGGTGGGGTCACTGGGGTCAATCAGATCACACAGGACATATAATACAGTTCTCAGAAAGCTCTCGAAGGAGAGGTCACTGAGTTCAAACCATGCCACTTCTAGATCATATGGGACTAAAGGTCAGTTTAAGCTTGTTACATTAATTATCAGTTCTCAAGACACATGATGGGGCACTAAGCATTAGAAACAATTAATCATTAAGTAATGACACAAACAAGGCAAACAATATATTTGGATTTAATAATTTCCTAAAATAATGGTAGTTAATGATCATTCTTGTTTGATTAATTGTGACTTTATCTAACCATTTAATTGTGCTTAGTACTGACTTAAGTATAATAAATTGTCCGCCGTTATTATAATATATTACTGTTTATTTCCTATCACTGAATGTGCAAATAGCATCTTAATGCACTTCACAGATTATAAAACTGATTATACTACACTCTAGCAGTGCACTAAATGTTAAATAGAGAGAGCTGAACGCTAAAATCGCAGCAGGTAGTGTCGCAGTCACACAGCTCCAGGGACCTGGAGGTTGTGGGTTCGATTCCTGGTCCGGGTGACTGTCTGTGAGGAGTTGGTGTGTTCTCCCTGTGTCAGCATGGGTTTCCTCTGGGTGCTCCGGTTTCCTCCCACAGTCAGTCCAAAAACACACGTTGGTAGGTGGATTGGCGACTCAAAAGTGTCCGTAAGTGTGAGTGTGTGAGTGAATGTGTGTGTGTTGCCCTGTGAAGGACTGGCGCCCCCTCCAGGGTGTATTCCTGCCTTGCGCCCAATGATTCCAGGTAGGCTCTGGATCCACCGCGACCCTGAACTGGATAAGGGGTTACAGATAATGAATGAATGAATGAATGAATGAATGAATGAATGAACACTAAAATCAATTACAACTAAAGCTCACATATGTTTTTGAGTGAAAAAAATGTTCTGTTTTTACCGATATTGTGCACTACATTGGGTGGAAGAAGATATATGAGTTTCAGTCCTATTGTTCAGGCTGTGGAACTGCAGCGTGATGCAGACACACCAACACACAAGTATATACACACACCACAGCATAGGGCACTTGCGCAGGATACACGAAAGACTTCACATTGATACGACGCAGAACCATCGGTCGGACTTAATTCTTTGTGACTTTTTGGCTCAGGCTCAGATTGTGTGATTCCAGGCCTTTCCAGGTGTTGAGCTGCAACACAAATGACCCGAGCTGAAGCATGTAACTCAGGCAGACAGTCATTTCCTTTTCAGCAAGACATCTGCCATTGTGTTCATGTCTGACATCAGAAAAGGCACCTCTTTCGAACTGGTAAAAGAAGTCTGAGAAGACGAGAAAAAAAGGTTGAAATAAAAGAGCGGTGGCGTGGCTGTCTTTCAGATGCAGTCGTTTCAGGGTTCAGTACTGGGCCAGTGGACTGAGCTACACACACACACACACACACACTTTGGTGTGTGCTCCACAGGGGGCAGTATGTTACAGTCTGCTCTGAACAGGGCAACCCTCAGATTATGGCCCTTGGGCCACTTCACACAGAAGGTAGTTATTTTTCTGCAGCCATTTTCCAGGCTATGATTTCAGATCAGAGCAAAGCCCTTCACCTCCACCGCCTTCAGCTTCAGCTCCTCTAGCTTTGTTTCATTTATATAAAGGTCTTTCAGCAGTGCTCACATACATTCAGTACGATTGTTAAATATAAATAGATTGCTATAGTATACATGCTTTTAGTACACTATTAGGGAAGGAAGCACTAGCGTAATAACAACACCTGAGCTCTGCTGAGGTCAATATCAGACCAGCTCTGTTGTAATACATATGTACAAACTAGAAAGAGTTACAATTAGGAACCTGTGTCTCTTGTGAAACCCCACATTCACCACATGAGCCCATGCAAACAGGCTTATTACACCATACTTTATCTTGTTCCTTGTTATTACTATGTAATTATTAGGTTATTAGTATGTAACTATATCTATTTTTTTTTTTGTTTTGCGAATGACTAACTTAAGTATACAGTCTCTCTTGCTTGAAGTTCTGAAGGTTGAGGGCTGAGTTTCGACCAGTGGTTGCACTGTAGTATCTGGTCATCAACACCATCCTCATCCTCATAGCTTCTCACATGTTCCCGGTTTGCCTTTCTCGCTCCAGAGATAGACCTCTATTTCCAAGAAAGGCAGGGATGTGGGCCTGACACCATTAAAGAGAAGCCTAATAGATGTAGTCATAGCCCCGTGAAGGGAGGAGAAAGGTCAGGGAAGGATGTAGCTGGATGTGAGTGAGAGAGAGAGAGAGAGAGAGAGAGAGAGAGAGAGAGAGAGAGAGAGAGAGAGAGAGAGAGAGAGAGAGAAAGAGAGAGAGAGAGAGAGAGAGAGAGAGAGAGAGAGATAGAGAGAGAGAGAGTGAGGAGGCGAGTGTCTGAAAAGGCCACATCAACTGTGTGAGTACGGAATGAGGAGGTCCTGCTGTGTCATTCTCCCAGCATGCCGCAGCCAGGGCCCAGGGTGACAGCTTAATTATCTGTCTCCACCAATCAGAGCGAGGCTCCGCTAACCTCTCCCCAAACATCCAGCCGCGTCAGGGTGAAGGGGGGTTGGAGACAGTGCTGATGAGAGAAGAAGCCCCTCAGAAGCCCCTCCCTGGCCCCTCGGAAACACTCTCCTGCCTTTCCTTCCTCAGGTTTGCTGACAAACAGTGATGAATTGGCCACTTGGAGGCCCTACCACCTACAGTAATTGTTCCACCTCTCGCTCTCTTCCTTCAGAGGCGCCGCTGATTGCTTTGTGCCCAAAACAACACCATTTTCATCCTCGAGACTGAAGAGAAAAAAAAAAAAAAACCTCAGGGCCCAGCGCTCCACATGGAGGACAGTGATAACATGGAGCCTCTCTACAGCTCCTCTCCGCTGTTACACATGCCCAGCGTCACAGTAAAGTAGGCCATTATACGCTTAGGAGACAAGAAAGTGAGTAAAGGAAACAAAAGCGTGAAAACACTCCAAACTATGGACCAAAGGGGTTTGTTTGTACACGCTGAAACTATGTCAACATTAATTGCAGTTGTGTTTTAGATTCAGGTAACGAAATCTGTACGTACCGACTGTACTCAGACTGCGAAGAAAGCACAGCATGTAATTATTTTTGTGAGTGCAGCTGCTTCTATTCAAGGCCTGAAGGCTGGAGAAGAAAGCAGACAGCTCTGTTAAAAAACACTTCCAAGTGCGTTAGATACACACTTATTTAATACATGTAAACAATCCAAAGGCATGTGTCCGTATATCTCCACTGCTGGAACAAAACCTAGTGTCTACATTCAATTCTGTCACTCTGCAGTTACACCGCCAAACCACTAGGACCACTTCATGTTTTAGATATTTTCCTCTACGTTATGTAGTACACAATGTAGTGGTGCAATGTTATTCTTTTTATAATCTGTGAAGTGCACTACTTAGGGAGTAGGACGCCATTTTGGACAGTGTAGTTCACATGCGATGGCAGAAACTAAACAAATACAAAGCTGACACTTTTTCGTCCCCTGGTTCCCACCCTTCTTTTTTTTTCCTTTTCTTTTCAGAGGCATCTATAATTTCCCCTTGTTCCACCTTTATACTGGTATGAGTGGATCAGACACAGTGCTAGTCGAGTTTTTAATAAATCCTTTGTTGCTGCATGGGCTCAGCTGGACTGAGAATACTCCACTAACCACAGTAACAAAACACACAGCAGCAAGCCACCGCCACGTCAATGTCATTGCAGCGGCGAGAATTAGCTAAAAAAAACGCTCTGTGGTAGTCACGTGGACAGTCCTGTCCATCAAAGAAGAGGGTGAACAAGGCAAGTGAGGTACATTCCATTGCGGTGCTGGTGTAAAGCTGTGGCTAACAGATGATATCTCTGCACTACGGTCTGTTATTGTAGAACTAGAGAATGTTGTCCAAACTCTAACATATTGCCAGCGGTCTATATCTAGTTCTAATCACAGATCACACTGATGTACTGTATATTTATGGTCATCTTTGACACCTCCCCGCCTACGTGACTGAAAATACTCTTTAGTGATCCAATGATCTTTTGTACTCTTCCAGACTGTTTGCTGTTGCTAACTTTATCAGTGTGTACTTAAAGAAAGCAGCTTTCTTCAGGATTCAGCTAATGAGGTGTAAACAATTCAGAGTGGTTTGTTGTTGAGAAACATAGAGGTTCTGAATTCCCTACAGCGGTGGTGACAGGTGAGGACAGGCTTTTATTTACTTCCCAAAATAACCATTGGACCTACATCTTTCTTCTGAGTACTGAAGTATATAGAGTGTATTGATAATGTGAATATATCTTTGCATACTATAATAGCTTACAAAGCTCTGCATGTACCTTTCCTTCATTCCAAATTCAGTGTGCTGGAGCATGGAGCAGCACCAACCAAAACAGTCACTGTCCAATTACCTAGAGGCTGCACTCTACTGTATTGCTTGTTTTCGAAATCTAAAAATGCCCTGAGTTCGCTTGACTACATTACAAAGGTGATCTGCTTCAGTGAATTTCACGTAGACATGATAAAAAAAGCCCCCTGCTTCTCGTAGCTGAATCTGCATCTACTTACTTCCCGACAAACAAGGGGAGACGGGGAAACAGGAGCTTATTTGCCAAAACACTGTCGATGCCCTTTAAAGAAGCAGAGCAGCAGGAGTGGGCTTTTCAGTTAGGGCATGCAGAGCAGCTCCCACATACAGAGAGCAACATCTCCACTCCACTGCCCAGACCTTTGCCTTTCATACACTCCACAGCCATCCAGAAATGTTCTCTCTCTCTCTCTCTCTCTCTCTCTCTCTCTCTCTCTGTCTCTCTCTGTCTCTCTCTCTCTCTCTCTCTCTCTCTCTCTCTCTCTCTGTGTGTGTGTGTCTCTCTCTCTGTCTCTCTCTCTCTCTCTGTGTCTCTCTCTCTCTTTCTCTCTCTCTCTCTCTCTGTGTGTGTCTCTCTCTCTCTCTCTGTCTCTCTCTCTCTCTGTCTCTCTCTCTCTCTCTGTCTCTCTCTGTCTCTGTCTCTCTCTCTCTCTCACTCTCTCTCTCTCTCTCTTCTCTCTCTCTCTCTCTCTCTCTCTCTCTCTCTCTCTCTGTCTCTCTCTCTCTATCTCTCTCTCTCTCTCTCTCTCTCTCTCTCTCTCTCTCTCTATCTCTCTCTCTCTCCCTCTGTCTCTCTCTCTCTCTGTCTCTCTGTATCTCTCTCTCTCTCTCTCTGTCTCTCTCTCTCTCTCTGTCTCTCTCTCTGTCTCTCTCTCTCTCTCTCTATAGAAATATTCACTCTATAGAAATATCAGTTTAGCCTTTAAAAGAGGGTTCTAAAAGAGTTCTTTACTAGATACAATAGTTCTAGTAATAGTATAGAACCAAGAACACTCAAAAATATATTTCTTAGCAAGTTGAAATTATTTTGTCTGATGTTTGGCCTATTATTTATTTATATTATATTTTATATTATCAAAATACCCAGACAATACAGAGACTGTAGAGGGTTCATTTGCATATGGCTAGTGATCCCAATGATACAATGCATCTCCAAACTTCATCTTGGACATACATCCTTTCAAAAAGTCATGGAGGAAGTCAATTACCTACTGGTTTACACTCTGTTTGGACTTTGCTACAGAGCTTAAACGTGTCATGAGAGATATCACACACAGTCTTCAGGACAGATTGAAGTCAGTTATACAACTGTTATTACCTGCAGTTGGCATGACATATGTCATAGTGTGTCATATTTGAACATAACACGTCAGGAGAGATGTCACTTTTACTGATTTGCACAATTTAGTGCCGCAGCTTATGACAGGCTATGACATCTGCATTGAAGTGTTTTAAAGCTATTTAGTAGAGTATCATTACATTAAATGCTCAGTGCACAGCTTTTAAACGGAAGGAAAACAATCAGACAGCTACTTGGTATATGCCAAGATCTGGAGGTAAACTATGTGAGATGGTGTGGTAACATTAATTTAAAATAAATGGAAGTTCAAGATGGCTGTCAGTATAAACACTGCAGTGAAATGTATTCCAAATAGTATTAAGCTTTAATAACTGTGTAATTAAACATTAACAACACATTTAACAACATTGGAACTACTTGCATAGTTAGATATATTCCATGATAAACATGGATTGTAGTAGAAATATAATATACGTATAAATTTATATATATAATATATATATATATATATATATATATATATATATATTATATTTATATAAATATATAAATATAAGTATCAACATTTCAGGTTTAATTTATGTAAATACATGAATTAGATCTTAGTAGTTACTGTATAATTACATGTAATTACATGAGTGAAATGTGAAGTAAGACACATATGCATTTTAAGAAGATGTGCTACTGTAATTCGTCTGTAACAGTGACTACATGGTTAAATATGCTGTTAACATGTTAGCAACACAATATAAAGAGGTACATGGCTTTAGGGACACTTTAATCATGGTACAGCAGTGGCTACATATAACATTTGCCTTGATGGCATTTGTACCTGAGCTGGAAATCGAACCCAAGTCAGTTTAGCTAATAGCTGATTTAATGATAATACATTTAGACCTTTCCCTGCCTTATACCATGTACTAAAAGCTATCTCTCCAAATCTGTATGCCCAAACCTACCCACAGTGCATATCCCTAAACTCCCTCACATACGTCAATACAACCCAAAGCTCCCCACTCAGATCCATACCCTGATGCATTTACACTCTGAACCTCCCAGGATGAGCACTCCATCCGTAAACTTCACATTCTCCATTCCCCACCCAGACTCTTTCCTTTTAAAACACTCTGAACATTCTCTAAACCTGCAGAAAGTGTCTCTGCTGAATATTTCATAGGTTTTCATGTGATGAAATTGCCCTAGAAGTGCATGTCTGGCCGGAGTGAACTCTGTAGATAAAGGCGCGTGTTTCATGGTGGAGGGAAGTCCTCTTGCTTGCGTTTGTGCATAGCATCACTTATTTAAACTCTTACCAAACTGGGTAACATTGTTCTGCAAAGGACAGTCTTCTGTGCATCTATCTATAGAGATCATCCACCCGTCAGCCATAGTATTTAAGTGTCCTCCTTCTATCTGCACTCATTGTCCATTTTGTCATATCCACTGACCATACAGGAGGACTTTGTGGTTCTACAATTACACACTATGGTCCATCTGTTGCTCTGCATACATTGGTAGCACCCTTCCACCTTGTCTTTAACTGGTCAGGACCCGCACTTGACCCACCTCATTGCTGTAGTGACCCTGATGTGGTGGTGATGATGTGTTAGTGTGTGTTGTGTTTTTATGAATGGATCAGACACAGCAGTGCTGCTGGAGTTTTTAAGCTCTGGATTGTCCACTGATGAAGGACTAGAGGACGATTGACACAAACTGTGTAGCAACAGATGAGTTAATGTCTGACTTTACATCTACGATGTGGAGCAATGAGGTAAGCATATCAAACAAAGTGGACAGTAAGTGGACACAGTGTTTAAAAACTTCAGCAGCATTGCTGTGTCTGATCCACTCTCACCAGTACAACACACACTAACACACCCCCACCACCACCTCAGTGTCACTACAGCACTGACCCAGCACCCAAATGCTGTGGCTGAGAGATAATATCTCAGTTTGTTAAACTCTGCTCCATAGTCCATATAAGAGAGTGGGATATCTTAACAGCGCCACCAGTGGATGGGAGCTCACTTCGTGGAATGTTAAGGAATATCTGGAGTGCTCTCTTTAAACCCACGTTCCAAAAATTTGGGACATTATATAAAATGTAATTAAAAACAAAATGCAATGATATGAAAATCATTTAAACTCTCTATTTAAACTTTAATTGAAAATAGTACAAAGACAACATTTTAAATGGTTATTTTTAAAATATTATTTTTTAATTATATATAATATAAAAAATAAATGAATAAATAAAAAAAAATCATAATTTGATGCTAGAAACACATTCCAAAAAAATTTATGACAAGGTCATGTTTAACATTGAGTTGCATCACCTTTTCTTTTAACAACACTTTGTAATCGTTTGGGAACAGAGGAGACCTGTAGTTTCCAGTAGTTCCGAAAATACTCATTCTGATTCTTGCTTGTTATAGGATTTCAGGATTGTTCTAGTTTTTTTTTTTTTTTTTTTCGGTTCATAACACACCAGTTGCTTTCAGTGGGTGACAGGTCTAGATTAGTTTAGCTCCTGTACTCTTTTACAAAGTATTGGCTTTTTCTTACTGAAATAAACAAGGCTTTTTCTGCATTTTACCATCCATGATTTTCAAAAACAATTTCAAATTTTGATTGCTCAGACCACAGGGAACTTTTCAACTTCAACTAGTAAAAACAATTTCAACTAGTAAAATCTGTGTTGAGGTGTTAGTAAAATGTTCCTGATGTGAAGAATTTCCACTGATGAAACTGACCACACCTCCAAGGTACAGAACTGGACACTGAGACCTCTGCTGTAGCTTTAAAAAGTACATTTACATGGTACTATTTTTAACACAGTGTATATTATGAGAGTAATTATTCCCAGAGTGGACGCAGCTGGCCCTTAAATCCAGGGGCCACCTGAAGGCCGGTGCTAGTGTCCTCTCTGTGCTCCGTGGCTGTGGAGGGCAGGGAGCTGGGGAAACATTAAAAATGCATTCTGTAGATGCGCCTGTCCTTCCTGGGGCATCCTGCCGGCTGGCACGCTGAGGCCTGATCCACACAGCTGCCAGCCTCATGCAGCTTTAATGCCTCGTTACATATTGAAGGAAAAAGGCATTAGGGCCAAGGCAAGGTGCAGCTCAGGCGAGCTTTTAGCCCAAAGCTCCCGGGAAGATCTTCACCAAGCCACGGCCATGGAGCTGTCACAGTAAGGCAGGCTGTGTGTGCGTGTGTGTGTGTGTGTGTGTGTGTGTGTGTGTGTGTGTGTCTGTGTTGTTTAATAGGTGCTGATGGGGTGAGAGAACTCTACCCTGTAATCACTGTGATGAGAGGAGGTAATTGTGATAACAGGAGAGAATTGGGCAGCATTAATCACACTTCCACAGCACAAGGGGCTGCACCAAGCGGCGAGAAAAATACGCCTGCCACTCTACACAAACACACACTGATACACATGAGCCAGAAAGCTAACACACAAAGACCCCACATGCATTTTGTCAATCTGACAGATTGCAGTACACTACAGGAAGCCCAGGGGGCGATATTTTCATGTAAAAAGAAAGTAAATCACTTGTTGCATTAAGAAAACTTTGCCTCTTGCAGCTCTGAGGCCTTGTGTGAGTATGTGTGTGTTTTCCAGTAAGTGCTAAAGTGTGTCACGTTTGTCAAATATGAAAACTAATTAGAAATATGTGAATTTAAGACCGCGACATATGCATCTACGCTGCCTTCAACAATCAGCCAGCTAGAGGAAACATTTTATACAAACATTGAGTTCTTACTCCCGCAGAATATTGTCTCAATAGACAGCTTCAGCATTTTCTGATATAAACACCTTCATAATTAATAATAATTAATTCTTTTTTATGTTTTGCTCAATCTGGGCACAGAAAAACACAAAATGGTTTTGTTCTTATTTGTGTTTCTCTAACTCCTAGCCATTGCTCTAATTGGCTTATGTGTGAAATGTGATAGTGCCACAGTGGATCCTGGGTAATATCCTTCGCCACTAACTGCAAGTGTGGACTTAGTCTGTTGTTGAATAATGATGGCGACACTGTAACAGGGGCAAAGTGAGAGGGGCCAAAAGAGGCACGATTGCATTAAACTATTAATTGGATTACACTTGATGGAGGAATCAATTATTGTGCATAATTGTGAAATCAAAGGTGACACACACACACACACACACACACACGCACACACACACACACACACACACACTCACATACACACACACACACTCACACACACACACACACACACACACACACACACACACACTCACACACACACACACACACACACACACACACACTCACACACACACACACACACACACACACACACACACACTCACACACACACACTCACACTCACACACACACACTCACACACACACACACACACACACACACACACACACACACAAACACACACACACACACACACACAAACACACACACACACTAAAGAATAAACATTTAAAGTAACACTGGACCATGAGTGGAACAATGGAGGTTTTTCAGTTAAAGGGAAATCTCGTGGGGTCAGATCTCATACTCAGACTCTTAACAAGGGTTGCCCCTTTAAACCATCCATCCATCCATTTTCTGTAACCGCTTATCCAATTTAGGGTCGCGGGGGGTCCAGAGCCTACCTGGAATCATTGGGCGCAAGGCGGGAATACACCCTGGAGGGGACGCCAGTCCTTCACAGGGCAACACAGACACACACACATTCACTCACACACTCACACCTACGGACACTTTCGAGTCGCCAATCCACCTGCAACGTGTGTTTTTGGACTGTGGGAGGAAGCCCCTTTAAACCCAACCCCCAAATTTCTTTACACATCTGATTCATATCTCTATGTGTGTTAGGACATTTCCACAGGGGGTTGAATGTTAACTCACCTTCTTAGTGCAATTGGAGACTGTTGTGTATTAACACTTGTTGTATCAAGTGTTTTTTTATTTATTAGGTTTTTTTTTTGGTTCCCACCTTAACACGTCAATATTTAAACTCCCCTTTCCTTACTGTAAAATTATGTCTAACCTTACCAGACTTCCTTAAGGTCTGCCTTCTCTTTCCATATCATTGCTGTCTCGCATCTCCAAAACCATTACACTTCAGTAGAATACATTATTCATTCATGATCTGTAACCGCTTATCCAAGTCAGGGTCGCGGTGGGTCTAGAGCCTACCTGGAATCAGGCACACACACATTCACACACTTTTGAGTCACCAATCCACCTACCAACGTGTGTTTTTGGACTGTGAGAGGAAACCGGAGCACCCGGAGGAAACCCACGTGGACACAGGGAGAACACATCAACTCCTCACAGTCACCCGGAGCGGGAATCGAACCCACAACCTCCAGGTCCCTGGAGCTGTGTGACTGTGACACTACCTGCTGCACCACCGTGCCGCCCAGAATACATTATTCCCTGTGTTTGATGACAATTAATGGAATTATTGGATGGATTCTTGCTCTAAGAGCATGCTGTATGTCCATGTTTGTCCTCTACAGATTCACTCTGATTAGGTCCTTGGTTACTTTCATTTTAAAGAAAAAAAAAAGAAATAAAACACAAAGGCAGATACAGGAATTCGCTCCGGACCAGAACAGTGCACTCACTCTCTCACCAGCGAACATCCGGCTCCAGCACCTTAGCTGCTAGAGGCTACCAAACAAAATGCAGCGTCCTCACAATCTGCACAGACTCACTGTTAACCCCCTGAGAACAGCCTCTGTAACAATTCACAGACAACTGTCTTTCAGAATAGGCCAGGTATGTCTTGTGTGTGTGTGTGTGTGTGGAGGGACTAGACTGGGGTTTACCTGTGCCTTTGTACAAATTGATTCCTGCTCTGAAAAATACCCCCAGGTTTCTGCTTTGGTTTCCAGTGCGTCTGCTTGTTCTGCTGAGACAAAACAATGATGAATAACACAAAAGCACTAAAGCAAACAGTCGCCGACATGAAACGGCTACTGCACTGAAAGGCTGCCTGCTGCAGTGGGACACACTCAGACTTGGAGCAAATATAAGTGATTGGGTTTCACTATTGGGGTGTTTCTATGTTGACGATGATGATTATTAAAAAGAAAAAGACTAAAATACGTAGGTAGTCTCTGTTGTAGATGTTGAGTGGCACAGGCTGAGGCACTGGTCATGTGCTGAAGAAAGGGGAAGGGGGGCGACCAGTGGGTGGATCAGGTTATGTGTAATGTGTACAATATATAGTTTACACTTTGTGGGTGTACACAGGGATATCCCCTGCTCTCCAGTGTGGTCCAATGGAAACCCTGGTACCTCTCCCTGTGTTTTCTGTGAGAAAGGCACAGTGCAGCCTGGTGTAGGCCGCGGTTGTTCTGTTCTGGATAGAAGTCAAGTTTACTGTGATTTTAAACACTCTGTCATTTATCCTCTTTTGAATATGAGCAAATATTTGCAATATTTTATGCACATTATTGTGTGAGTCTATGTTAAGCAAAGTAGTCTAATAATGCCTTTCTTTCTTTCCTCTGTCTCCGCAGGTAAGTGTGGCTGATTGCAGCTGGACGGATGGTGGGGAGAACATACATTTTTGGGTCAAGGACATTTACGCCCAAGTTGAAAGGATCCGGTTCACAAACCCGTCTAATGTGGTTGGTCACTTGGTTGCATATGAAGTAGCATAAGCATAGTTTCCTATAGCAGACTTTCTCTTCCTCTCTCCCCCTCGTTCATTCTTTCATTCCCTCCTTCTCGGTCTATATGATTTATTAGCATTTGCTGTGTGGTGAGCTCTAATTGGATATTATGTATGCCCTATTCAGAACACAGCCAGGGAGAATAGTGTACTTAACCGGCTGCATTATCCTCCCCAGAGATGTGTGCAACACATGTGTCACGCTAAAGCTGGGAGGAAGCTCTTCGCAGATGCCCATAATTGCTTCATTTTTCTTTCATATTTAGCTGCAGATTAGTTATTTCTCCTGTTTCTCAGTAAGCTGTGTGCAATGGGGGAGCTAAAATTGGCCAGTGTGAGCTAGAAGCTAATAGGGAGAGAGAGAGAGAGAGAGAGAGAGAGAGAGAGAGAGGAGAGAGAGAGAGAGAGAGAGAGAGAGAGAGAGAGAGAGAGAGAGAGAGAGCTCCCTTGCTTTCTGATTCTTTTCTATTTCATCACAGGACAGTGTTGAATGTGTGTGTGAATATATGAGCTAGTGTGTATATGTGTATACGTATCCAGTTGGACCGATGTGCCAGATGTTTGAAGTATAGTAGTTTAGACTGGTGGTCTAATCCAGTTTACCACAGTAGTGTGGCTTGGGGAAGAAAGTGTTCCCTGCTGTGCTTCTTTGGTTTGGAGCAACTTTCAACATCTTTTACCATTTAGTCAGTTCAAACTACTCTGAAATGGCTAACACACATTTTAGTATAATCTTGTATAATTCCAGCATTGGGATTGGGACCCTCTGGCGTAAGGTCACCATGTATGATGCCAGACATGGGTTTGAGTGGTATAAAGCCACATCAGAATGGCTGTGGAGCAGTGGCACTGCAGTCCTACCATCAAAAATACATGGAATGAGTTGAAGTGGCCTTAGCGGTCCGAAAACTGGTCATGCACCATCAGTACCTGATCTCACTAATGCTCTTGTGGCTGAATGCAGTCAATTCTAACAGCAGTGGCCCAGCATATAATGTAAAACACTTTCCAGAGGATCCCTTCCTTAAATGTTCCCATGTGTTGCATTTCACCTCCTAAATCTGATCAATTGTAAAGCTGATCATTCTTTGGCATGGTAAATTAGTTTATTAAGTTTGTTAAATTACTTTAGTAAGTGACCGTACATAGACCTTTCCCAGATCCAAGTTATTGTGCTGAGCACATGACTAATGCAGAGCAATTAGCAATGCAGGGCTAAGCGACATGACTTATCGGATGTGTGGTAAATAATATTTCCAATTAGCAAAAAAAGTGAGGCTCTCTGGCTCCTGAGTGGGAGGCTGACCTCTGGGTCACATTTAGCCAGCGGGCCTTCTGGAGCAACCACATTCTGATCAGCAAAAACCACCTCTGATTCAGCCTTGCCGCCTCGCTCATGCTTCCAGTAATTAAATACCATCTCCCACTCACTGTGGAGGCCAAAGTAATTTCATTTTACCATGGACAGTATCGGGCAGTGTTAAAATTCTGCCCTTTCGAGTTGTTTCCTGATCAGGCATTTTAGCCCCGACCTTAAAATATTAACCGCATGAAACCAGGATATATTACTGATTTATTATCTAATTTAATATTCTGTAAATACTATGAATAATATGGTAAATACAAGGAAAAAATTATATACACATAGCTATGAAGTGTGGAAGTTTATTAACGAAGAGAAGCTTATTAACGAGCTCCAGCAATACGTTGAGCATTATTTTTGTCTTGCTATGAATGTGATGCTTGTAAATACAATGTAATAGCATATGTATTACACAAGGATTGCATTAAGCTTTATTTTTCATGTTTTAGTGTACTTATCTGACCTTTGTTTGGGCTTGGTTTGAAGTATACAGAGAATGAATAAGCCATAATTAAGGGCACTTTATATCATGCTTTTGTTATCAACTGTGGCAACTGTATGCTAGAGGCATAGGCAGTATTTGTTTTACAAAATTTTACAAAAAAGTGTACTGTTTAGGAATTTCTGTCTTGTTTTAATCATGAAAGATTAAAAAAGAGGAAAAGAACGTTAAGCTCTGATATAACAGGAAGCTGCACTTCTGCATGACATCACGTCTTGCCTACAATCTATTTGGTTTCTGCTTTGTTTACTAAGTGCAGGCTTTGAGAAGGTAATGCTGTTTTAGCGTTTGTGGAGCCCTGGGAACTGTTTTGTTTGTCATGGTAGACTTTCTTTCCTAGAACAGATGTGCAAAGAAGAACATGGATTTTAAGAGCAGTCAAAAAATAAATAAATAAATAAATAAATAAACGAGAGACATAAAATCAAAGGCTGATAATTGCCCAGAGCCCCATTAGAATAATGAATTGTAATTATTATGCTTGATGTTCTCATCAACCTCCTCCAACAAACAGATCTATCATGATGGAGGGAGAAAAACTGCTTTGGTCTATTAGAGTTGAGTGATGTCTGCCTTAGCTAGAGTTTTTTAATCTGTAGATTTATATTAATGTACATTTTAACAGTGTTTCTAAAATATAGCTCATGTACTAAATAATATCACTCCAGATAGTAACATTTGTGCGTTTGTCTTCATCATAATTTGTAGTTATTGTACATACACTTAGCAAACTCACATCCATTAGCGGTACCCATCCATCCATCCATTATCTGTAACCGCTTATCCAATTTAGGGTCGCGGGGGGTCCAGAGCCTACCTGGAATCATTGGGCGCAAGGCGGGAATACACCCTGGAGGGGACGCCAGTCCTTCACAGGGCAACACAGAATCACACACATTCACTCACACACTCACACCTACGGACACTTTTGAGTCGCCAATCCACCTGCAACGTGTGTTTTTGGACTGTGGGAGGAAACCGGAGCACCCGGAGGAAATTAGCGGTACCAAATACACTCAAATCCACTGCTTACATTCTGATTGGCTATCTGTACATCCGCGTATACACACTTCTCAGAGTCAGACGAGGGCTGACTCTGTTTTCAAGACTGCCTCCTTTTACATGTCATGCTAAAATAAAAGACTTGTGATTAGTCCTTTTGCCTGTCAGTGAGTATTACCTGTCCTGAGGTAAGAGGCAGTTCTTGGCTGTATCTACACTGTAAAAAATTGCTGTCAATTTACAGTGAGTCTGCTACAGTATTTTACTGTAAATCACAGTATTTACAGTAAATTATTGTATTATTCTGTATTATACAGTAATATGCTGTAAATTTGAAATACAGTAGTGTTCCTGTAAAAATACGGTAAATGGCTGGGAACTCTGTTGCCAGTATTTTACTGTAAAATTTACAAGAATGTTTTACAGTGTAGAGTCTGGAAATGCAAGACTAAGTTTAGGGTAGAATTAGGTTTTAAATATAGCATTAAACAAACACAAAACACTGCCATTTTGGTTTTGGTTCAATTTCAGTATTAATGTTAAGTTTAGGGGAAGTCTGAAAGTTGATTTTTCACAGTGAAGCCAGACTTTCATATCACCAACATCCAAAGAAAAACACGTATCTAGATTTTTTTTGTCAATTTTTAATTTTCTTAATTTCTTAAACTTTTTTGTCAACGTTTAGTTCGAATTTCATTTGAATGCCACAGCTGTCATTCACACTGTGTTACATTTTTATGACAAATGGACCAATAGAAATGCTCCAAAATGACTTAAGTAAAATCTTCTTTGGAGATTCATGGTCTTTGGACAATGATGATATATTTAATACATATTTTTTTCAATCTTTACACACTCTATAAGTTTTGGGTATAATCGTTTATTAAATATGTACAAAACCCTCTTGAGATCAGTCTGATTTCCGGCCATTCCTGTTCATGACTCAGCCCTGGCCCAGCGGCGAGATTAAGACTGATCGCTGGCTCCTCATGAAGACTCGCTGCAGTGTGACAGAGGATGATTTGGCTGATGCATGGAGCACAGTTATTGATTTGAAGCAGGACTGTCTTCCATTACAATCTTATTACAGCACTCATCACTCAAACGACTTGTTAATGAAATGACATCTTGCCTTTCTGAAGGCAGCCAAACAAAATGGCACACTTTCACAAAGCGCTGACACAGTGTTTGATGCCGTCAAACCTCTAGAACATTGAGACTATTTGTTTATTTGCCTTTTTAAAAATGTTTGAATGGACAGTCACACAGCTCCAGGGGCCTGGAGGTTGTGGGTTCGAGTCCCGCTCCGGGTGACTGTCTGTGAGGAGTTGGTGTGTTCTCCCCGTGTCCGCGTGGGTTTCCTCCGGGTGACTGTCTGTGAGGAGTTGGTGTGTTCTCCCTGTGTCCACGTGGGTTTCCTCCGGGTCCGGGTGCTCCGGTTTCCTCCCACAGTCCGAAAACACACGTTGGTAGGTGGATTGGCCACTCAAAAGTGTCCGTAGGTGTGAGTGAATGTGTGAGTGTGTGTATTGCCCTGTGAAGAACTGGCGCCCCCTCCAGGGTGTGTTCCCATCTTGCACCCAGTGATTCCGGGTAGGCTCCAGACCCACCACAACCCTGAACAGGATCTGACAATGAATGAATGAATGAATCGACAGTAGTGATCTGTGGATATCTTTGCCGGCAGCAAACGCTTAGTTTGTCACGTTGACGCGGAGCTATTTTTAGCAGATTACCACTCTACGAAAGCAGCATTCATTCCATTTCAAGTTAATTACTGACTCATTTGAATAGACTATGTGCTATTATCCCACAGATTCCCCCTTCTGCAGTGACCAGACCTTCATGACTGGCACATTCCATACAGCCTCATTCAAATCAAGCTCAAACAGATCACCTTCACTAATGGCTCCAAATTTTTCATTGACTCAGTGCGTTGATTATCTTTGGTGCATAGTGACACATCCCATTGCTTAATCCCTCCGATATTACTCTAAGCCCTGTCTCTGAATGAATCTTAATAGCCATGTAATGAGCCGGCGCTCACTGGGTGGAACATCAATAGAGAACTGTTTCATTTGTCTTTTTACAAACTCTGAAGTAATCACGTCATTGTGTGTGGAGAATAACTCCGAGTCGTGGACCGGTTTTTAAATAGCTCTGTGTGTTTTATTTTGAACTAATTGGTCATCTCATTGGTCATCTCTGTTTTCCTTTGAGTTTCTCTCCGAGCACTTTGGACGTGTAGAGTGCTGCTTGGCCTGTCTCTCTGAGCTGATTCCTCAAGCTCATTAGGCAGCGGCAGGAACGTCTTCAGGACTCTGGCCTGAAGAAAGTTAACCGGGCACACTGACAGAGACTCGTCCAGATGTGAATACCAATGACCTTTTCTCCTCCGTCCAATCCCTGACCTATCACATCCCTCTGAGTCCTGTGGCTTTGTTGTTTTCTAATTAGCTCATGATGAAGTATCGATTTCCATTTTTATTCTTTATTTATTCCACTGCCGTCCTTTCAGACATGAGGTGAGGACAGAGAACAGAGAGAACTCATGGAACATTCCACATTGATATCACTCTACAGGACCACCACAGAGCAGGGATGGTTTTGGGTGCTGGATCATTCTCAGAGCTACGGTGGCACTGACATGGTGGTGTTTTAGTGTGTGTTTTGCTGGTGCAAGTGGATCAGACACAGCAGTTCTGTTTGAGTTTTCACAGCCCTGTGTCACTGCTGGACTGAGAAGGGTCCACCGATCAAAAATATCCAGCCGGCAGCATCCTGTGTGCACTGATGGAGGACTAGAGGATGAACAGTCTCTGACTTTACATCCACAAGTTGGACCCACAGTGTGTGTCTAACAGAGTGGGCACCATGTTTAAAAACTCTAGCAGCACTGCTTTGTCTGATCCAATGATCTGTCCAGCCACTGCAGCACTGATAAGAATGAGAGAACATCAGGGGTTCTGAGCATCGAAGAGCAGGGTGAAACGTAGTCTGTATATATATATATATATATAATCTTTTTTTAACTTTTTTCTTTATTAATGTGTTTAGTTATTTCTTCCACGTCTCATTCTGCTCAGCTCTTCTTCTTCTGCAGTCTCCCTGCCAGACAACGCCGTGCTGTTCCCCCAGTCGCAGGTACAGCCTCTTACCCGATTCGAAACTATAGCAACAGCTGAGGTGTTTCTATGGAAATAGTGCGGTGGCTCTCTGATGAGGCCTTCTTTTTCAATGGTGCCAATTACAGAGAATCCTTGTGGCTGACCCTGAGCAGACACGTGTGCCTGAGCGCCTGGCTCGCCGCTTCCCTTTGATTCAATCAGAGACGGCCATTAGCCAACAAAGGCTCCGAGCTGAGTTCTATTACCAAGCCGTCCCTGCTGTTAAAGTCTATAGAAGCGTCTGAAGCATTTCCCAGGCGCGAAGCAGCAGTCTGGACGTGCATTTTTTTTTTTAACTCAGCAGGTTTAAGGGGGCAGGAAGCTAACCGCTGTGTTTACTCAAGCTGAGAGCGGCCTCGCGTAGTTAGCGCGCGGAGCTATTTATTTCAGAAACACCTATCGCCTCGCCGACACTGTATACGGCTCATTTCTGAACACCGTGGCATGGAAACATGAACTCTGGAGGCTTTGATATGAGAGTTGAGCTGTTGATGAGCTGTTACTCTGCAGTGCAATATGCCCTGTCTCATTTTCCAAGGAAGTCCATTCTTGAAGTTGACAGCTATTGCTTAGGCTTGGCTCTGCTATTCCTATGTAATTATGTAATTGCTAGGGCTGTCAGAGTTAATATGTTAAACTCAACATTAACGTGATCAATTATTAAAGACTATTTACCTGTGTGTTTCCTGGTTTGGATCTTTAAACAATCCAGCATGGTTCAGGTTAAAGTCCAGCTGTTCATGTAGTCAGTCTAGCAATAATAATATCTGCTATTGTAGCCCTCTCATTTAAATCCAGCTAGTAAAGACTTCTATGGCAGACCTATGTGTCTTTCAACAAGCAGCAAACTAACAAAAGCAACAGCAACGAAGAAGAAGCAAAGAAGCTCTACTGTAAACAAGCATTCATGAGTGAGGGCTTACATTCTAATTGAAATGACAGGAACATGCCGTTAGTGTTGCTTTAACTGGAGGTTGATGCTTTAATACATGAGTAGTTTTGTTTAGAATGATTAGAATTCATTCACTCAATGAAAAATTAATGTTGTCTTTAGGAAACGGACTGATCAGTTCTTTTAAGCATTCATACCTCTAATAATCCCCACAATGCAGATTGTGAGTCACTGGGTTAGTGTGTGAATGACTGGATGTGTGTGAAAATATCACAGATGTGAGTGTGTGAGTGACTGGGTGAGCATGTGATGCCCTGTGGATGGGCTGCGGTGCTCGGTCTAGAATGTGTTCCTTATGCCCCATGACTCTGGACCTACAAGTGTGATCAGGATGAAGTACTTGCAAAAGTTGAAATGAAGTGATGAGTTCTAATAACTACATGTCCCAGTACATATAATAAATGTGTTATAACTTTAATACACATATTTTCTTGTTATATTTAATAGTTTTAATAGTCCTTTAATAGTTTATGATTCCTTTTTTTCATTTGATTTGATTGCTGCAAAACTACAATAATATCCATTTAGAACAGGATTCCCATAAATCTGTTATCATTCTGATGTCCAACAGCAAGGGCTGCAAATTCTAAAGGTTAAACCCTACGTTGTCTCTGCCTGATAAACAAAAAGTTTCTGCTGTGTGCCTTTCCAAAAAACATGCCCCTGTTTCATCATTCGCGCCCTGAGGCCTGGAGAGGGAAGATCCTTCAGGTGTGTGATGCGACGTGTTTACCTGTCAGCTACGGTTCTGAAATGTGGCAGTCCTTGAGGATACACAACTCCTCATATCAAGCCCATTGGTTGTACACACACACACACACACACACACACACATATTGATGCTGTGTAAAGGTAGCCTTCTGTTTGCATTAGTGTAGGAAGCCAATGAAATGACCTACTGAAGTCTTGTAAACATTATCACCCGCCTATTTTGCAGTAAATATTCATGTTGACCTTTTCCACTGAATTTTGATATTGAGCTACAAATCATTGCAGGCTGAATACAGGGCCTGGGAAAATGTCACTTAAATTACTTAAAAGGCTTCTTTTGGTCAATAAACGGATACGTGAACCTAAGTAGCGTGACGTTTAAAGCACCAAGCAATGTTAGATCTTTCCCGCGTCCTTCTGTAACAAGCTTGTGTTACAGTACATGTGTTTAGATCAATGGGATTTTTTTAGCAAGCAGCTGCTAAATAGTGTAAGAGTGAAAGTACCTTTGCAATCTCCTGCTGTGCTGCTCAGTGTGGACCTTAGTTGGATGGTAATCCAAGTGATACTAAGATCTAAAAAACATTTTTTAAAACTAATAGGACCATGTCATCTCCTGGTGAACAAAGGGCATTTTATGAATTTGCTTAAACTATTCTTTGATATATTTATCTAACATTTTGTTTGAGATACAATCATTAAAGAGCCTACAATGATCAATACAAATGGATTTTACTACATTTACTAGGCTCTACATGTAGTGTTGCTGTTACATAGCTCTAGGGTCCTAGGGTTGTTGGTTCAAACCCCACCTTGGGTCACTGTCTGTGAGGGGTTTAGTGTGTTCTTTCTGTATCTACATGGGTTCCCTCCCGCAATCCAACAACACATGTTGGTGGTATGGCTATGCAAAATTGCAACCAGCTTTAAGTGACTGAGTGAATGGGTGAGTGTGAGATTTCCAATGAAGGACAGTAGTCCTGTCCAGAGTGTGTTCTTGCCTTGCACCCAGTATTCCATGCGAGCCTCTCCACGATACCTTTGAAGTCTGTGATAACGACAGGCTACACTGGGCCTTTACATCATCCATTATGTTCGGCAAACCTGCTTTCAGTTTTTCAAAGCAAATCCAGGTATATGTTTCTACTTCTCTAAAGTTCAGTCTGAGAGGTTGGTTGCAGTTTTGGCTTCTTACAGTCAGAGTAATCCCACACGTTCAGTGCGGTTAAGGCAGACGGTTGTTCTAAAAACTCCAGCAGGGTCATTGTCTGATTTATTTATTTATTTATTTATTTATTAATTTATTCATTCATTCCCCTTAATAACGAGTCCTTAGCAACTTTAGGTGCTTTCGGATTCATATTGTTGAGTTCTTCTCACAGTGGAACGACAGAAGCACTGTGTTTACGAATTGAATTGGAATGTTCTGGAAAGAAGTTATTTATCTGAGAGTGAGAATGAGGTTGTTGATAATATTTAAGGTAATAAACAAATCAGTAAATTAATATATACATTTTTTGTCATGTCTTGAATTGATCTTGAATTCTCATTCCACACTGTAAAACATTTCATCAGCTTCAACCCAAAGACGTAAGTCCAGAAGCTGCCTTAAAAGTTTAAGTTAAATTCTCATTAGAATGACTATTTATTTCAGCTCATGACGTTAAATCAGTTTGGCTTTGAATTCCTTTCTGCAAGTCGATATAGCTTTAAACTGCTGGTGGTTTCAACTTAATTACATATGTTGAAAGTCATAGAATTTTTCCATTTAACGTATGTATTTAAGTTTTCGTTACTTGAATTATTGATTATCATTACTTTCATTTTTAATTATTGTTACGACCAGTGTTAAGAAGAACTCACCAGCATCATCGTTGCCATCGTTGGCTTGTAAAGAGACTCAGACAGAACCTCCCCAAAGCTGCTGTGTTTCACTCTGATGGTGAGGCCTCAGACAAAACACAGTCCTTGCTACAAAAAAAAGACCTGATAGACCAAAATACCAGTAAACATCCCGTATATTACTACCACGCACACGGCACATGACAATGAAAATAAATGCCCAAACCTCTAAACCGCAGTGCATGCTGGGAGCTCTTTCAAAGCCCCGCCCCATAGCCTTAACTCACAATTCCAAATTAATTCCACTCACATTTCCTGTTCTTTGGAGTAAAAAACTTGAGTTGAAAGGCTGAAAAGTCATAATATTCAATTGAAAATTTAAAAAAATAAAACTTAATTTGGTAAGTTTTGGTAAATGACAAAAAAGATGTCATGACTTATCGCTTAACACATTTTTACAGTGCATTTACACTCATTTATTTATTTCAATGTACACCCGTGCATGTCCTAGTCCTTGGTTTGATGAATGTAAACATCTAAAAGCATGGATGGAGTTTTTATTTCCCTGTTTGGTAAGTCCACTGTGCTTCAGAAACAGAACACAAGCACAGCAAAGCTCACCTCTGCTGTTCCCATTCTGTCAGCATCACAGCACAAGAGCCACTGGGCCATTAGTAGGTTTGTCAAAGCTGAACAATCCTGCTTTAAAGTGAGGTTAATACTTAAGTCAATTATAAATACATATTAGTGGCTGATTGGACTAGAAATGACAGCAGAAAGTGGTCTCTGACTTATGCCCAGACATAATAAAACCAAGTGTGTGCGATTGTTGATAACTTCAAAGTATGCGTTTATCCTTCCCTTCACACACACACACACACACACACACACACTCATACACACACACACATTCCTCTCATCTAGCTGGACTTCAGCAGTTATGTAGTCCTCATAAGGGAGGCTAGCCAAGGCCCATGTGCTGTTTGTGAATTGGACGGTGCGAGAGAATAGAACAGTGAGTGAGTATGGATTGCGAGATGTGAAATATCAGACAGACAAGGTGTTGAAATGTTTGGCCTGCTGGGAACAGTGTTCTCCGCTCAGCAGTCAGCAGCTCAGTGCACAGGAGCTGGACAGGAGCCAGTCCAGCCCTCGCCCAAACACCAGCCGTGACTCACCCCTGAGAAGCGCATCTCCATTCATTATTCATGCCTCACGTTACGTACAAGAGGAAATTACATAAGTAAATATTACAGCGGAGGGTGCGAGTGTGAGCAGTGCTAACGTGGAAAATGCACTTTCTAAAATGCTCCGGGTGGTCCTGTTTTATTACAGCTCAAATTATTTCCACCTTAAATCTGTCAAAGTGCTTGATATACTGAAGGAGTTGTGAATAAATAAACAAACACTGTTAAAACAATGACTTTAAAATGCAGTTCTGATACAATAGTTCAGCACAGCAATACAACAGAGTATTTTGGAGAACACTTATACTGTGTTACGTTAGTGATTGGCAAATTAATTATTTGTTATATATCTAAGCTCTAATCACTGTAGAATTCAGACTGTAATCATTGAAGTACGACAATATTACATTTGTAAATATAATTATATTTCCTTATTGAATTTGACAAATTATTCATTCATTCAAGTCTTTTTTACCACTTTATCCTGTTCAGCGTGGTGGTGGGACTAGAGCTATAAGGGGGAACATGCCCTGTGTAAGTGGACACACACATTCATTTAACATCTCATGATGATGAACCACTGTGGATGACAAATTAGCAAAAACATGTCCCATCATATGAGTACCCTCCACTTTGGAGGAAATGTCATGTGTACCCTGAGCACTGTCTTCACTGCAGTGAACTGGGAAGAGGATGGGAGCTCTGACACGTCCCTCCAGGGAATTTCTCACGCTTCATTTGAAATTCAGCTCTGAAAAAAAAAAAAAAAAAAAAAAAAAAAAAACCTCCCTGGCCTCATGTCTTCATAAGCACCGCTGATGGTGTGTCCTCTCCCCGGAAGTGTCTTCTGGCGGACACTAATAAGTCGCTCTCCCTGTGGGACCCGCAGGCTTAGAACGAGGCTCGTTTGCGGGTGAGAGAGCAGCGGACCCCCGGAGCGCTGGGGGAGTTGAGTTTGCGCTCGTCCTCAGCCCAGCGCCATGAGCGCAGCTTCATTAAGAGAAAGTAGTAGCTTCGGTACAGTGGCACGGGCCCCGCCGAGGCTCAGGGACACACTTAAACACCAGGTTCAGCGCTTGACTAATGTATTCACTGACTGAGCCAACTCTATTACTGCCCTGTTACAGCTGGACCATTCTGTGGGATACACACATTGTGATATTTATTTACTCTGATTATTACTGCAATAATTATTTTAGTATTTGCACCTATAACAACTTTTGTAGTCATAAGATTATTACCCACAAAACTATGTTCAAGCAGCAAAATATGAATTAATTTATTGTTTCTGACGTGTTATGTTCTTTACCTGAGAAGGGAACTGAACCCTAGTTATCAGTACTTATTGATCTGTGCTACCCAAGTAAGGAACAGAACCTCTGTCTTCAGTTCTTACTGATCTGTGTTTAACCCAACAAGGAAGTGAACCCTAGTCATTAGTTTTTAGTGATTTGTGATTGACCTGAGCAGGGAATGGAACCCTAGTCGTTGGATTGTACTGATGCATGCTTTACCCAGCAGGAAATGAACCTTGTAACACACACACACACATGCAAATTATGTACATGGATAATCTTAAATAATGTACACACACCCACATGTAAAATGCAATGTGTGTAACCCATAATGTACTGATTGAGATACACAAATTAGCATTAAATGTGTTACACACTATAGTAAGAACTTAGGGAGATGTCACTACCCCCAGCTCTAGTACACTTTAACAGCTTGGATGGAGTGTGCAAATTTGCAGCACGTTACATATTACTTTCACCATCAAACCATTAGCAGCCGGCCTGAGGGTTTTGTCTTTATGCAGCGAGTGGTCCTGCAGGGATTAATAACAGCATTTCGATGAGGCATCCGGTGCTGGAGGTAAAAAGGCAAGGCACCGAGGGCAGACGAATCGATGGAGTTTTGATTCTCAAGCTCACCAAACAGGGAACTGATCACTGGCAGACGGCAGCCTTGCACACACTTCAGCCATTTTGTCGAGCTATGTCGAGTCAATAATGCAATCTAGCCTATGCCCGTTCCCAGCGCTCTCTCTAATGCACATTTATCGACAGACGCTGGAGAAAGAGCTTTAGTAACAGACAGAGGGGTTTAGTTGAGCCCAGCATGTTGTCCAGGTTTATACCTGTCTACAACAGCAGGCTGCATACCTCAATTTCCTTCACTCATGCTCAAGCCGCTAACGTGGCTAGCATACATTGTGGTGCTTTTGGCCAACTACAAACAATGTCCTCTCCTGCTCTCAGACCTGTGGTGGCGAGGAGTCTTCTCACAGCGGAAGCATGGACAGATCACCTGTGGATTATCAGCTTGATTTCAGATCAGTTTCATTTTCTCTAGTTTTTCAAAGATGAAAGCTTGACGGGGAAATCATTATCAACCCACACACTGTGAAACAACAGTCAGAAAACATGGGATAAATCGAGCTTTAAAATCTGACTCTGTGCTTCTTCTTACTAGAATTGGCCGCCTCCTCATCCAAGTCTCTCCAATCACAGCACAGGTCCTGGGTTTACGTGAAAGCACATAGACGAGCTTGAACAGACCAAAACAAACACAGCAAATTAGAAAAACAAAGAACAGAAGAAAGAAAACCAGTGAAAATGACTAAAATCCAGAGCTTCTGCTCCTCGCTTCTCACTCCTGGGATCTCGTACTGAACTGAGGTCATTCTCATTTAAAGGAACAGGCGCTGGAACTGGCTTGTTTCTTGTGATATTTAGATCAAAACTTGACACACCAGAACTGGGTTAACTTGTGGAAAAAGGGTAAAACATGCCCTCTTTATGTACTGTTCATCTGGGCTATCTGGTAGATTTATCTAATCTAAGTTTCTGTTTAATTTCATGTAAAAATGCCTGCCTGTAGAATGTATTGCTGAGCCAGGTAGATCAGATGCTATTATACAACCACACTCTCTGCAGGGGTCCAGGAAAGCATGTCATTAGAACATGGACAGACCAATATTCCATCTCTAACCTAGAGTAAACGTGCATGAATAGTCACTCATCGCACAGAAGACACGAACTATGAAAACCTCATTAATCAAATGATGGTTAGATTTGAGCATTTGTAGCTTTTGTAATAAACTGTGAAAGTGATTTTAGTTTATATTCCCCTTCACAATGCAGTTCCGCCAACAGGTCTTTCATAAATGCTGAAAGTCACATGTTCTATGTACATTTTAGACATATTTTATAATGTTTGTACTTTGCATTTTGAAGTTTTTTCTGGAACATTTAAAACAACAAACCTGTTCTCTACGAGTTCTGCACAGCAGCATAAACACAAAGCTCTAGGGCTATTCGACTGCAGTAATAAAGGAAGCATAGCATCACTAGTTTTGTTTCTATGGTCCTTTGCTGCTGATTAAGCCTTAAGGTGGACAGTTATCCACCTGGATCTCTGCTAGAGATGCACCTCTCAAAGCTGCGTTCATGATACAAACAAGAGAAGAGGCGGTGTGCTAGTACTTTCCGTTGCGTTTCGGGGATCGCTCGTCTATTAAAAGCTTTTGTCTTCTCTTCCGCCTCACTTTTCTTTCTTCTCTTTTTGTCTTTCCCTCTGCCTTTCAACCGAAGTCATTAAAAGTTTTCTTGGAAATAATGTTTCGACCTTGGCATTCGTACCTGCATTGGAAGGGTACAAAAGGCTTCTGAAAGGCAGCACGTACACAGATGAACTCAGAGACTCTGTCAAAGGCCTATTTTGTGTGAGTAGACTTCACCGTCAGAGGCTGAGAGAGTGTGTGGGAGAGCATGAATGCAGTGGTGTCTGTTGGTCCATTTATAAGTGAACGAGGAATAATTATTTATAAAACACATTTAAAAACAGCAACAGAGAACATGTAGTTATCAATGTATAAAAGAAGTAACAGTATGACATAGTGCCATACTTGCAATGTTCACATGCTTCTAATAACAGGTTGTGGTGTTGTGTGTTTGTGTGTTGTGCTGAGTGGATCAGGCACGGCAGTGTTGCTGGAGTTTTTATACCCCACAGTGTCATTGCTTGACTGTGAATTGTTTTTTTTTTTTTTTCCTCAGATTTGAAGCAAGACTGCAGTTTATGTGATAACAGCTTCTGTTCTACTGGCACTGGCGCCTCATAGGGTAGTGTTCACTAGTGCAGACTGTTGTAGAAAATAGATTTTTAATAGGTGTATATCTAGTTTCACCACATCTTTGCCTTCTATGACCCTTTAATGTTGATTCATCCAAGAAACCATTGGTAACTGATCAGAGAGCTAGGGGCAGAGAAAGTCAGACATGTAGGACTGGAGTTGGCCCTTTTAGAGCTTTCAAAACGAATAATTGCCCTTTGAAATGGATCCTGTGATGCATTGAGAACTGGAGAAGAGAGGCTTAAACTGAAGTGAAGTGATCGCTTTTCTTGGTGCCACTAAGCAATATCCCTACTGCATTTCATACCTACACTCTCAGAATAAAATGTATCGTAGCAGTACATTATTGGTCACTAAATTGTACCTTTAAAGATATAAAAGTGATGTTAAAGTCTAGTTTTGTTCCCTAAAGGTACATTACATTCCATATATAAATGGGCCCTACTATAAATTTTCCACAGGGGCACAGGTAAAACTGCTTTGCTTTGCTTGCCCCATCATAGAACCTGCTTTTCGATCTCCAGAGGAGTCCAGAAGCTTGGAAAATTCCAACCTGAGGGAACATGTCATCCTTGCCCTTAAGAACGGGAATGCCATAAGTGAACTGAAACTTGTGATAGTCACAAGCAGAGGTCAGTAACTAAGTAGAGTGATTTAAGGGCAACGTCTGTCAAAAAGCAACAGAGGGTAATAAAATCAGAGAGTCAGGTAGAGGAAGCACTGGAGAATCATAAACCCAGGGAACACTGCAATAAGCATGGCTTGGATCTACATGGGATATGGCAAAACAGGCACAAACCTTAGGATATTTATATTGTATTAACGTTTCTGAGTCTATAAACTAGCTGTAACTGTGTGGAATATTAAGTGGGTGGAGCTGAAGGTGATGTGAGCTTATATAACACGGTAAAGTCCAAATCCCAGAGGGTAGATATTAGACTAAGTTGATTACATGTGGGCGTCACGGTGGTGCAGCAGGTAGTGTCGCAGTCACACAGCTCCAGGGACCTGGAGGTTGTGGGTTAGATTCCCGCTCCGGGTGACTGTCTGTGAGGAGTTGGTGTGTTCTCCCCGTGTCCACGTGGGTTTCCTCCCACAGTCCAAAAACACACGTTGGTAGGTGGATTGGTGACTCCAAATTGTCCGTAGGTGTGAGTGTGTGAGTGAATGTGTGTGTGTGTCTGTGTTGCCCTGTGAAGGACTGACGCCCCATCCAGGGTGTATTCCCGCCTTGATTCCAGGTAGGCTCTGGACCCACCGTGACCCTGAATTGGATAAGTGGTTATAGATAATGAATGAATGTGGCTAAACTGGTATAAGCTGGAAGTGAGTTGTTTATTCATTACATCACAATGATAATGTATCAAAACCGACTGGATTTCCAGCTTAAATTCCATATGATGGTGATGATGATGATATTTGCCCTTGTGCATTGCCTTTCCAGAGCCCAACGCATTTTAATGTGGACTATTATAATATTGTAAACTAATAACATACTTCCAACCGAATCCTTTTAAACCACATATTGAAAACCCATTTTTCTTCCAGCTTCTTCTAGAACTTTAAACCATTGTCGGGTGCCTCCCGTCATCTATGTTGGCCTAAATGAGAGGTTTACCAAATCAAATCGTCTCCTACAAGCTGCCCAATCTCAGCACCAAGCACCGCCAACAAATGTGTCCTCAAATAGTGCAATATGACACTTCAGATCTCTAGCGCTCTGTGCAGAGATTTTGGACAGCCTCTCAAATATGTCAGTCTGCCCCGAAAGCCTCAGAGCACTCAAGAGTGCAGGGCTGCAGGGGAGAGTGAGCTTTAGACAGAGTTAGAGAGAGAGGGAGGAAAACTATGTAGCCAAATCCCACTGGAGCTCAGTAAAACTCTTCTCAGGACAAGGAGCCCTCTTTCTCTCTCTCTCTCTCTCTTCTCTCTCTCTCTCTCTCTCTCTCTCTCTCTCTCTCTCTCTCTCTCTCTCTCTCTCTCTCTCTCTCCCTTTCTGAGAGCTGACATTCCCTGGCCAGCAGGATGAAATGGACAAGTGGAGAGATTGAGAGAGAGAGAGAGAGAGAGAGAGACTTACACTTTAAAATGACTTTCTTGTTTCTATTTGTTGTCCGTTGCATCAGCTCCACTGACCACAGAGCTGCACTTTATAGTTTTTACAATTAACTGTTGTCTATCTGTTGTTTTAAGTCCCCTTTCACCCTGTTCTTCAATGTTCAGGAGCCCCCACAAGACCACCACAGCCTGGGCGTTTGTGTATTGGTTCATTCTCGGCGCCACAGTGACATGCTGGTAGTATGTTAGTGCGTGTTCTGCTGGTGGATGATTGGATCACACACAGCACTTCTAATGGAGTCAAAAGACACTGCTGGGTGGAGTATGTGGAGTTTTCTGGAGACTATTCTGAGGGGTTGCTGCTGTGTCTGATCCACTCTTTCCAGCACAGTACACACTAATGAATGATCCTGAGCATTGAAAGTGGATGTTATTATAAAGCTACACCTACATGGTCAGTAAAGATGATACAATAGACAATGAGTGCAGAAACAAGGAGGTGATTGTAAGGCTTTGGCTGATCAGTGTATGGGCAGTACACAGGCTGATGGTATAAAAGAGTGTTTAAATGTGTGCTATCGGACTATAGACTAACGCAGTTAAGACACTGAAAGTTCTCCTGACCTCAGTCGGTGCCAAATGTGGTGTGAAAGTGGAGAAAATCCACTAAGAAGTCTATCCACTTGCTGTAGATGTTTGATCCTGCAGTAATTAGCTGTGGTGAGTGCGGGGTATGGTCGGATGGCTGGCCGTTTGATGGCGTTAATGGAGTTAATAACACTGGTGTGGGTGGACGAGTCTTCTCTCACTCTCTTAGCCAGCTCGGATACTTCCATTTCACATTAACTTTGCACAATTACACGGCTATCACCGCACAGGAGCGTGGACCTATATGGCCGAGGAAGAGGATGCTGAGCACGCTGAAGATCGCTAGACTCCTTCTCCTCCATCTGCTTTCGTTCAGGTTAAATCTGAGGCTTTAGGCTTTTTTACCTTCGCTGAACCCAGAACACTTCCCCTCCGTTCACCTCCCGGACCTGGAGGCTTAGTGTCAGTTTAGAATTACTAATACATGCTTTTCAAAGTGCTCAATGCCTAATTTATAAGCTCTCAGGGCTTACGCAAGTCTGCACCCAGAAAAACTCCTAGTAGAGCCTTGTAGTTTTGCAGCTCAGGGGAAAAGTAGACTGACACGTTCCTGTCTGGCTCACTCCTTTTTCTTCTCTGGATCTTGTGATACTCGCTTTACTTTGCTTTACTTTGTACTCAGATGTTTATGAATATGTAGCAAGCGTTGCCAACTCATTTTTCTACATGTAAAGATGAAGCTAACCTGTAAAACCACAGGGAGTGGGAATAATAACTGTGAAGCCAATAGTAGCTTCTGTATGATCTGATAATAAAAGTCACCCCACTGCGAGTGACTGTCCGTGAACAGTTTGGTGTGTTCTCACCGTGTCTGGGTGCTACGCGTTCCTCGCAAAGTCCAAAAACACATTGGTAGTTGGATTGTCGACTCAAAAAATTTCCATAGGTGTGAGTGTGTGTGAATGTGTGAGTGTGTGTCACCCTCCAGGGTGTGTTCCCACCTTGCTTCTGGGGTTACAGACAGTAAATGAATAAAATAATTACTTTATAACACTATAATCCTTGTTTTTGAATAGTTCCATCCTAGAGTGTTCATTCATTCATTGATTGTCTGTAAGCGCTTATTCAGTTCAGGGCCGTGGTGGGTCCGGGGCCTACCTGGAATCATTGGGCTCAAGGCAGGAACACACCCTGGAGTGGGCGCCAGTCCTTCACAGAGTGACACACACTCACACATTCACTCACACACTCACACCTATGGACACTTTTGAGATTCCAGGCCATCTACCAACATGTGCTCTTGGACCGTGGGAGGAAACTGGAGGAAACCCACGTGGACACAGGGAGAACACCTCACAGACAGTTACCTGAAGCAGGGCTCAAACCCACAGGACCCTGGAGCTGTGTCACAGCGACACTACCTGCTGCACCACCGTGCCACACTCATTCTAGACCAAGTGAAATTAATTTAAGAATTGCACAATTCTCTCACATTGGCAGTGTACCTCCTGTGCATAACAGTGCAGAGATGTATATTGTTTTTGTTTATGAAAATGCACATAAACTATATTAATTCATTAAATGAAAATGTAGTTATTGTTCATTATTTTTTTTTTACTTCTTTCCCATGGCAGAGCAATTCCTTCTTTAGTGTTACAATACTTCAAATATTTAGCATTGAACAGGCATTTTACTAGATGCACAGCTGTGCCCCTTTGACTGACTGGAAAGCCGAGGATACAGCTGTGCACCTGTAAAAACTGTGTGCCCCCCAGCAAAACAAGTAGTCTAGAAATGCCCCGCTTGTAACTCTATTATAGACTCTTTTAATATGACTCAGTTGTGACTGTGTGTTGAGCTGCTAGGGAGCAATGAGGGGTTGAGACACAATGCCTACTCTAATAGCCGTTCCAAGCCAGCTTTTAAATTAGCTGTGGGGTTTTCTCTCCCAGTAAACGTAGTGTTCATTCATGAATTCCATCACTGTTACATCACAACATTTTCATCTGTGTCTGTTTGCACCATTTGGAAACGTCAGGGGTAGTGTCTTGGGGTTACATTCTTGCTTTGGGTCACCGTCTATGAGGATTTAGGTATTCTACACAGGTGTGAGTGACTGGATGAGTGTGTGACTGCAATGAATGAGTGTACAAAATCTCTTCTAACATGGCCCTACATTAACATGAGGTCCACGTCTTGTGAAGCTAGCCTTTCAAACATACACAGTTACATATAGAAGCATTGATTTATAGCACACCATCATTTCAGCAGCAAAGAAAGGGCATAATTAAATACAGGAATTAATCCCCATTGTCTCTCGCTGTGATCCTGATGACTGCTTTCCTTTCCCCTCGCCCAGAGCTCTTCCTCCTCTCTGAGTGATGGGGGGTAGCTCATGGAATTGTGCAAACTGGGTGCAGCAGACATACCCGTCTGTAATTGAGGTGCTATTACCCTCAGATCCGTCTCACCTCAGTCCCAGCGCTGTAGCGCACTAAGACTCATTAGGTAAGCGTCTCTCTCCTTGACGTCCCGCAGCCCTGCAGCCGTGCGGACGCTTATTTTACTTATTTTTTTTTTTCTTTTTTAGCTCACGGTAGAGATTCATTGCTGCGATATGGTAATTGTGTTCATTACACTCTCGATGACCCAATTTGTCTGTTCAACATGCAGCTCTATTTATCATGCAGAATCAGTAGGAGTGGTAATGCATATGCAGCATTTTGTAGCTCTGTATTTATGAGCTCTTGATTATGAAGTGCTTGGAGTGTGATGTGCTCCAGGAGCACAAAAACACCAGTCTGGAAATGTGCATTTCAAACGAACCCCAAGTTAGAGCCACTGTCACCGCTCTCATCCAAACCTTGTGTCTCCAGATAAAATTAATATACATTCATTTCAAGGGTGTTTTTGTATTTATTTATGTATTTATTTATTTATTGCACATCAGTCCAAAAAAAAAAAAAAAAAAACAGTGCCACAGTCTGTAGAAGTGATCACAGACACATACTCTAGTGCACAGGGGTAGTCAGAACACATGCAAGAAACCACCCTAGTACTCAGGAGGCAGTTAGAAGTGAGCTGCATTGCAGGGAACCTCAGCCATGATTGTTTAGGGAGGAGAAAGTGCTGTTCTTTCCCTCCTCTGCCTCCATGTTTCGTGGCCAGCTGGTAACCTTAAGTCCTGAATGTACCTCTCTAAACGTTCTGCCAAAAGTCTTCAAATTCAGACTTTTGATCCAGGTTCCAGGCCAGGATTTTACAATGGCCGGCTGGTTAAAATCCCGGGCTGGAACCAAGGCTGCCCTTATTAGATGTGCCCTTATTAGTGCTCCAGTGTCTCCAGGTTCTGGGTTTGACCCTCACCTCCAGACTCTTTCTATGAGGAGTTTGGTGTTCTTCCTGTGTCTGTCTGGGTTTCCTCCAGGTGAGCCCACAATCCAAAATTCGGTGATGGGAGGTGGGTGTGCCACTGGTTGTGAGTGGGTGAGTGACTGGGTGTGTGTGATGGCCTGTGATGCATAGACACCCTGTTCAGGGTGTGTTCCTGCCTTGAGCCCAATGATCCTGAGTTAGATCTGGACTCAGATGGTCCACACAATACAACAATAGAACTGTCCAACAGCTAAACCCTTTGTGTCATTTACCTGATTTGAACCAGCTCCCCCTTAGAATACTGCTGTGTTTGAGTTTAGTGAATGGTGAATGCTGCTGGCTGTTCTAGCTGGTTAAAGCTAATCTCTACTAGCAGATGCTCTCTCATCTCCTCTGTCTTCCACTCCGCTTGTGATAATGACTGAGTGCAGTGTGACAGTGCGGCTAATCCATGTTTAATCATCTCTCAAACAATCTGCCCTCAACCACGGTACTCACACAGTGTCTGTTTGACCCTAAAAAACCCAGGTCTAAACTCCAGCAGAGTTGCCTCATCCACGATAGCAACCCTAGCCTTGAGTTCATGGACCGGACCTCCGGTTCATCACAGTCATCTCCTCAGATCTTTTCCCCTGCAGAAATGATACACATTAAAGATTTAAGTTGGTGGTTGGCCTCATTTTGTAGCCCTCGTGTGGTTTATGTGGATAACTGTAGAGAAAGAGTTTCCAGAGCTGAGATGAAATTCAGCACTATGTAAAGAACTGTGCACAATCAGTGACTACTTCGCTTCATTTCCAGTCAAAAGGTCATAAGTAGAAGATATTTCCAAGGAGACTGGATTGATTAGAAGATGAAATAACTAATATATGAATGCTAGCTATACTTCCACATTGCTTTTCTAGATGCCCAGTATGATCTCCATTGTACCAGAATAATTAGGAAGTTGCCTCAAGCACCACCAATGTACAGCTCAACCCGGGTGATTCGATAGCAGAAAATCCACGCCACTCTGTTCACCACACGTCAGTTGGGAGGTGATGAGAGAGAATGTCTGAGCCAAATATTTGACAAGGATAATTACCACGCCAGAAGTGGACACAAGGATAACACTTTCATCTCACAGGGCCAAGATCTCAGGTTTATGATTCATCCAAAGGACTGTGCCATTTGTTCAATACAGTGTCCCTGTCACTGCAACCTTGCTTTGGCATCTACATGCAATGAAGGGGCAGCCCAGCTGTTGGCCCCACCAACACCACTTCCTTGTTCTGATTATACCAAACCTGCTTAGCATCAGTGGATTGTGGTGATAAAATACTTGCATATAGAATGGGTATGGCAAAACTATTGCATGAAGCAAAATGTATGTATAAAAAAGAACTCAACATAAGAGTTTGACCAAACCTGTCCCTATCAGTACCATCAGTGAAGCTTTCATCCCGGAGGGAAAGAAGGTAATACAATAGGTCTTAGATAATCACAGCCATGGTAATGAATCTAAATGAGCATCTAAATGGGCATTGGCTTTTACAGTCTAGTAACCTTCAATTTAGTGGTTTTTCAGAAGCCTTGTGGAGTTTGGGACATTATCCAAATAGTGCAAATTTTTTCATTACAATAGCTGGAGGTGGGCAAAACATTGATTACCCAGAAACCTAATGAAATGGCTATGTGCCAAATTTGCCTACGTTTTGGACTGGTGTCTTGTAGACGAATATAAGATTGGTCTCCAGCCAGAGATGAGAGACGGCCTTGAAAACCATGTGAAAACTCCCAAACAGCCATCTGTAGAGACAGAGTGTGAAAGAGGGAGTTGATCTGAAACTCAACAATCAATTTCTGCAGATTGATTTATGAAAGTGGGTGTCCTGGAGGTGCTTATTCTATCAGCACTAATAAACAGCGCTGGAAGTCTACCCACTCAGCTCATTACAGCAGGACAGAGGATGAGCTGGAGTCTGGCTCTTGTCTAAAGAGATAGCGAGCGTTCTTAAGACACACTGAATTAACTTAATTAGCGCCTGGACGTGAGGTCTCTTGTCTCCGCATCGTTTGCTTGCAGTTAAGTTTCACAAAGAGGAAACCACAACCCAGGGATGACGAGTTCCCGTCAGCTCTCGCAGCTAATGAACGCACTTTGACGTTGCCATAGAGATGATGTCTAAAGATGTGTCTTCTTCATGTCCAAAATAACGTGCAGCACAGTTAGTGAGATTTCTTGAATTTTTGTGAATAGTATCATTAGAGACCAGCAGGGCCTGCTTGTTAGCTTGCCCAGAAAGGATGGTTTAGCACATCTCCCTTTACCCAGTTTCCATGCTTTCGCTCCTAACTATCCCTTGTGGTCAGAATAGCCGCGAGGGCCTGACATGTTCTGACCCAGGAGTTGCATCAGTACAAGCCACAGAATTTGGTTTCAGAGACGGGATTCGCATGCTTTCCTCATGGAGCAGGGTAAACAAGCACCTTGGCTGTGTCTGCTTTGGAATGACTAAGTAAGCTTTGGGTTTTCTGGTTGGTTCTTGTTTGATTTATCCTTGCAGAGCCAAACTTAATAAATCAGTGGTCAATGTTGGCCCTGAAGTGTGTATTGCCCTTGCCTCCCCCAGCTCAGTACTGAAAGTTAGTCAGAACTTTCAGATAAGTAACTGTACGTTTACACGAGCAAGAGTTCAACTTATTTTACCCATTTCTTATTTTTACTTCTATGTCTTGTCCTTTGGATCTGAGTTACAAGGTTTAGTGGTTAAAATCATCCCCTACAAAATGGGACAACTCTTCAAGGCCTGATATATCACCAGAACACAAATTACGAAAAGAGCAGTGCTTCCTTATTAAGCTACTAGCAGTATGCAATGATATCAGAGCAGTGCTGATGGACATTAGTTAAATTTAGGGCATCATATGCCTTCAGAAGTGATATCTTAAATCTTCTGTAACATGAAGATGAGTGCAGTTTTTTGTTCATACCATTTTAGTTCCACCTTAACTGTTGTAGTAGTATCAGGCACCAGAATACAATTGCTTCAACATTTAAGGTGGAACTGGAAATTTGCTAGCTAACTACTAAGACATTAGCATAATGCTAGTGATTACAGTACATTAAAACTACATTAAAATAGGGTAATACAATAATTTTCATAGTTTTAAATGTACATTTACTGACATTTCTGGGTGTATTTATACACTTGCATGGCCATCTTGTGGGTATCATACAATGAATTCATAACACTCCATTTGTAATGTTATCAAAATTTGAAACAACCTACACCTAGGAAAAAGGAGGGGTAGGGCTAAGGGGTAGTGCCAAGTAGTGAAATTGGATTCACCCTTCATTCCAAGTCATTTAGAACCATTTCTATTGGTCCATTCTTTGGAAAATCCAAAAGCCAACTGTCATTTTGATGTGAACACATAAAAAATGAAAATAAAAGGGTCTACGTTTCCTCTGACATGTCTGACTATGACTGATTTACAGCTGGATCCTCAGAGAAGACTCCACTGGCAGATTAAGTCTCCTGAAGCCATAATTACGAGAACTGTAACTTGGATTGGTGGTGTACCGCGGACAGAGAGCACATATGGATGATTTGAGGCTATGGATGAATCCAGGAATGCATGCTATGATTATCTAGCTTTAAATAATAGAGCCACTGTCCAGAGAGGCTAGTTAGCTTCCACTGCTTTGACAGAGTTCACAAGTGTGTCCTGAAAGTATCTCATTATTCATTGTGATATCGGCATAATAATATTTATAAATATGTACAGTGTGGACAAACTAATCTGTAACACCAACTCGAGCATGCGAGTTTGGACAGATGTTGTTTACACAGCTCGAGCACAGTCAGGAAGACGTTGAATAAATATGCTCTTCACTTGCAAATGAGCCTTACTGTCAATACAGCAAAGTCCTAATAGAGTCAGAACAGGCTTAAATGGAAGTCAGTGGAGACTGCGATTTACTGAGAGATGTCCTAGCATATGAGCTGTATCATACTGAGATGGTAAATGCTCACATTTCTGAGGTCTATGCTCCATCACCCGGGCCTACCAAGCAGCTCTGGACGCTACTTATTCACAAAGATGATGAGATCCGGGCCGGCTCTTTGGCCGGGGCCTTTTTTCAAAGCGCTTATTCAATCATTTATCATGGATTTCAGTGGAAGGGAAGGATGAGTAGTCATTCCCCTCTGAAATGTGTTTTTTCCCCTTTAAAAAACATATGGGGCTTCCACCAGGAGGCCTTGAGTGCTTCAGAGGAAAGTCATTTTCTACAGCATGCTCCTGGTTTATCTCTGTGTGAGAGCTGAGGGAGCAGTCTCCCTTTCAAAATGAAAGACACTGCCTCTTGTATTTCTGTTTCTCGGGCCTTGCGACGGGGAAGAATCAATTTGCTTTAAGCTCGACGGTCGTCTTGCCGATCTCATTAGCCCGAGCACAAACACCTCCGTGGCGAGAATCGGAGGGAAAATCAAGATAAACAATGAAGTATAATAGTAAAATATCATTATACTAATTTTGCAGGTGTCACTCTGTATAATTGAGGCGTTTGAGGCTCGTCTCCGTTGAGACGCAGCTGATGGCATTTGTCGTGCTGTTGGAGGGGTACAGTAATTACCGTCTGTGCTCGGCAGTTAGGAAACAGGGGAGCGCCGAAATTACATATTTTTAAGAAACCGCCAATCCAAACTGTTTGTACATTTGAAAAGGCTCAGAGTACACAGATTTCGTGCGGAAGAATACCGGGAAAATACCTAGATTGTGTACACTCAGATTGGACATTTACACAGTGTAGCTCAGATGAGTAATCACAGAGATGTGTAAATGTGTGCCTTAATGAATGCTGATGTGGCCATGGACACTGTATGGTGTCGAATACTGCGCAAGAAAAAAAAAATATATATATATACATAATAAAGTAATGATTATACAGTGTGCTTCACTCTGCTCTCATTGTTCCCAGCAGTGTGTCAGCTTCATCCCCAACCCCCAACGCGGAGGCTAGTCACGACCGAGTGACCTCCAGCAATCTACTCCAAACCACACTTTAAATCATCAGTTTATGTGGCGAGAGCAGCACATCTGGAGCTCTTCTGGCTGAGACCACTTCAGACTGGGCCCAAAGTGTGGTTAGCCTGTCAGTGTGTGTGCTGTGGTTTCCCAGCGTTTAATGTAAACATGAGCAGTTATGAAGCCGGGGGAGGCCAACATGGCAGTGCCTTCACATTTTCATGATGCCTGATATGTGTCGCAATACTGAACTTGCAAACAAACCTGGAGAACCACTGTTCTGTTGCGCCATCACAGATCCAGTCCCCCAGACCCTGAGGTATTCCAAAACTTGAGCATTTGAAAGGGACTCCTCTGGCGAGGGTTTGCCTTGCACCCTGTGGAACCCGAACTCACAATCGAGTTGATGTGACATTGCAGACTGATGCAGACTTGGTCCACATACCTCCTCTGACAAAATGATGCTTGTTTCTCGAGACTGTGTATTTGGGGTCTACAGGGCAGGAGGCATTCCCTGTTCAAGGTCAAGGCCTCCCTGTTCTCATACTAATAAATGTTGAACATGGCACCCTAGTACAAATGCAGATTAACTTTCAGTCTCATCTCCACACCACTAACATGACATGAGAAAGAAAAGCATTCTCTCTCTCTCTCTCTCTCTCTCTCTCTCTCTCTCTCTCTAATACTCCGTTAAGAAGCGACGGTCTAATCGTTCTGTTCAAATGCGTGGCTCTAGCCCACGCTGTGATCATTTCCGAACGGCAAATTCCCTCTCGTGGGGGAATCATATGAATTCAAATATGGCTCCTGCATCGCCAGTCACTTTGGTTTTGTGAAAGGATCCCCGGCTGCTTAAGCGGGATTGCCCCGATAATCCACTCACGCTCTCATTCAATTTCACGCCTTGATGCCTGACATATGAACAGAGTGGGCCGCTGAAATCTGGCCTCGGTGCGAGGAGAGTGAGTTGCTATCACCCCTGTCACAGAAAGGTCACGGCGAGGCGCCCCAGCTCTACGGTGCTCGCACAGCGCCTCCCGCTAAATTAAACCCCGGCCTTGATACCTCCTCTCAGCGAAGCCGGTCCCGAATCAGGTGCCATAAATTCTCCTCCTCCCGCGGCCTCCAGGCAGGAGCTATGTGCTTTGGTTCCTCTCGTGTCTGTCCCGAAGGCATCACTGTGGGCAGCACACCACACTCACACACACACACACACACCGGCTGCTACCTGCTGGTCATCCACCATAGGTCCAAAAGTTTGAAGACACCTCTTATAAGAACTTGACACCAGTGGAGCTTGTACATCATGTTCGGTCCCCAAGCCACAAACTGTGTAGCAGTGGCACTCCATTCAAACTCTGGATGAACAGGTGTCCAACGCCATGTGGCACAGCGTCTATAATGAAGTGGAGCGCAATCGGGATTGAGGCCGATGTGCAGTCTCTTACACTGGAGATGTGCAGATGTGTGTGTGTATGTGTGCGTGATAGAGAGAGAGTGTGTTAGTGTGAACAAGTGGCAAAGAGTTATTGACATCCGCTGCAAGGTGAAGACAAGATAATGACTGTCAGCTCCATGGCAGTGGAGTAGAGGCTGTGGAGCTAAGCAGTTCACTCCGAGAGAGATTAATTAAACAGAATTCCAGCTCCTCTCCGGGAAAGGAATACAATTCCAATATCGGCCCAGATTCCTCACCTGGCCTTGGCTCTTTAACTTGGTCGTTAAGTTCTGTTCATTAAAGTTTGAAGCTTCTTCCATTTTTTAAGTTATTTTCAAATCTGACATTATTTAAGATTGAATGAAGTCAACCTGAATACAGTCCAAATATTTTTTTAGGAATCTGGGTGGAGTCTAAAAGAGGGGCCCCAGAGAGCACTTGACTGTCTCTGTAATTCTAAAGGGCTCAGCCTTTGCTGTGGCAATAACCTGACGAGGAATAAGGGGTGGGTCAGAGACGCTTTGCGTGGACGGACATAAACAAACGCCTCCAGACAAAAGGAATAAGCTTTAAAGTGTAGCTTAATCAACACCTCATTGAAAATCTGTCAAGCTCAGCACAGTTCAGTACAGTGAGGGGGGGGGGGGGTGTTAGAGCAATAGAGTGTGTGTGAGAGAGAGAGGAGGAGAGGCAAAAAGAAAGAGGAGGGAGAAAGAGAGAGAGGGTGATATCAGGCGACTTGTTGCGTGTGTCGGGGGAGTGTGGAAACCAAGCTGTGAATTTGTGATTAAAGCAAGGTAAATGAGTTCATTAGAGGAGGAATGTCCCCAGAGACGTGTTGCTTTGAGTTCAAGTAAATCATTGTGGCTAATTTCCTTCCCTCAAGGGCAGGACAGAGAGAGAGAGAGAGAGAGAGAGAGAGAGAGAGAGAGAGAGAGAGAGCAGGCTTTGTGTGAAGATGATAAACACGAGGGCCTGCTTCTGAAAAGGGAAAACTTATATCCTCCCGCTGCAGTCTGATATTTTATGATCTCATTTAGATTGCTCGGCTCCATATTTCTTGATGTTTTTCCATGTGTCGCGTTGAATCTCCACCACCGCGGCTGCGATTAATCTGCTCTGGAGTGAAGTGAAAGCTTTCTGTCAGTAGTGTGGCCCAGTGAAGACTGTAACACACTGATAAACACACACACACACACACACACACACACACACACACACACACACACACACACACACACTCATGCACATACACCTGCCTTGATCCCTGGCCTGCCAACCTTGGCACACTGACTCCTAAAGGTCTCAGAATGCCTCTGAATGGGCTTGGATGTCCTGTTGTTTAAATATCTGCATTAATTCCTCCCTGGCATATGCAAAGCCCTTCATATAAAGACATGTTTTGATGTATGAAAAGGATGGAGCCCCTTTAGAGAGCCTGCTCCATGTGGCCCACCATGGGAGAGCCTGGCTGCTTCCCCAGCAAATGGCTCTCCTCTGTCCTCCCCATCTGTTCCACTGGCTCCTCTCTCCACAGCCTGCACACACAGCTCGAAAGATCACACACTAAGTATACACACATGGAGACATACACACATAGCCCTCCGCTGGTGAAGTGGCCTAAAACCATCCTCATATATTAATATGATCACTGTACTGTAGTGTACTTACTGATAGAAGTGAATAGTGGAGCACTGAGATCACGTTCAGGTTAGTGCTCATGTTGATCTCTGGTTTGTTTGCATTCAGAAGCTCAGCGGCTTGTAAGCTGAAACTGTATGTTTTTTATTGGGGGGGAGGGTTATCTTGTCTGTAAGTTTATATTCACTGTTTCCTACTTAAGGTGTTTCATTGTGCAGCACATTCAATCTGTGTTTAATTTCATGCAATTACTACTCTCCCGAATTTAGAGTCAGCAATATACACATCTCAGTTCATGCTTTTCAATATGTGGAGATCTCGTCCTGGTCTTAAAACCTCGAAAATGTTGTTTCTGCTTTGAGGACATCCTCAGAATTTTATTAAAAGTGTTTCTTGTTTAAAATCATGAACGTTGCCTTTAAGGTCTTGTTTGGTGTTAGTGATACGGTGGCCCACACAGTAAAGTATAAGAACAACAATTACAAATAAATTTTCGAAATATTGGCACATCAAAGTCTAGAGTTCAGCGTAAAATTTAATTACCCATTAAAAAAATAATAAAATCCATAAATTTAGCAAATCATCATAGTATTTAACCTGAAAACAAGGACTTTAAAAAAAAAACAACTTAGGAATATCGAAGAAAAAAATAAATAAAAACAAATATACTGGCTGTGTAGGTCCCCTGACATATCCAAACATCTCCGCACCTGTTCTTACACCTGGAATTATGAAATTACACACAAAACAGCCACGAAACATCATATAACTGTGACAGACACTACAGGCATTACAGCCACAAGTGCAAACTAAAGACAAAAGGGACTTCCAAGATGGTGACCAGCCACAGGAGGTATGTAACATACACCGATTGGCTCTACAGGCAGACAGAACACATAGCCATTAATAACCAATGGCTATAGAGTCTCTACAACTGATAACTGTCCCTTATAAGGCCATAGCCAATATATCTGAAGGGGAAAAAAAATATCCAAAAGTTCAAATAACACATTCAGTGAGACAAAACAGCAGTAGCTCCAGGGAGAAGCTTTTCCAGCTTTAAACAGGTGTTGCTTGCCACCAAGAACAACCTGTGATGACACTTCACCCTGAGCCTAATTAGAAAAACGCACGTTTAAGCCATATTAAAATGAATTTAACCCATTGCATGCTGCAGTGCATTCAGTATACATCAGTTACAGCAATAAAAAAATAAGGACTAACAATGTGCACTAGCATCAAAGCATACCTCTTGGAGCATATTACATGGGAAACACAGCACACAGCCACCACAATCTAATTACGTAGTTTATATGTTGGTGCTGCTCACAGTGTAGGAAATCAGAGGGTGGGGAGCACACCTGTATTCAGTAGCCCGCCTTCAACAGACGTCACCCACGTAAAACTCAGTAGGAGAGAATACACAAACACAACTGTGAATGAGCCGCTATCCTTAAATACAGAAGCTAATCACCAACTCCTCCTCCATCTGGAGAGTGGGGGGAAGGGTGGGGGGGGGGAGGGGGGTTGGGGCTCCACACTTCTACAGTGACTGTCCAAAGTCAAGTCAGTTCATAATAAAAGCAGAGGCTCTGTCTGTTACAATAGGGTTATGTTTAAGTCAAGAGTTATGGTCAGTGGCAGAGTTGTGGTTAGGGCTAGGGTTATGATTAGGGTTATTGTTCAGGTTTAAGGATGTCAAAAGGTATTTATTCGTACACAACACATTGGTATGGTTTATTGGTCCATTAAAAAGAGTTGTGTCTGGCGTTGTGTAGGTCTTCTTGTGTAAATCATTCCCAGTTTGCTTAGAGACACATCCCACAGACAGGTGACAGCCAGAAGAGTGAATATATAACTGTTAACAGTGGAATCAGTTGCATCAGTAATCTGTTCTGCGATACATTACCCGGCCTCTTCATTCTGCTGGAGGAGCGCCCCTCGCTGCCGAACCACCATGAATCACGGGCTGTTGTGTTTGAGTGGAGATTCTGTCTCTGAGCTAAATTATGGTGGTGTTGCGCGCCTGGAACACAAATTCTGCGCAGGAGGCTAACAAGCCGCCCCAACAAACATTTCAGCGCGGCGGCAAATCCCTCATTCAGTTCCTCTCCAGAGCCAGGACTAAAAAATAATACTAATAAAAAATAATAAGAGTATGGGGGAAAAACGCAGCATTGGCGGTGACAAGCACAAGTGTCTCTCTGTGTAAAATCAGACTCTCTGGAGTGGCCTGTTTGGAGATGAAGCGTCTTGGTCTGTGTTTGTCTAATTTGCCATGATTGCTCTCACGTAACAGCTGTGGATTAATCTTCTGAACAAGGTGGGTTTGAAGTACTGCCTCTAGCAGGCCGTGGAAATGTTGTTTTGATTGCCACTAATACGCCTTGTCTTCTACGAGACACAAGCCCAAAAGTAATATCCTCCCAGTGCAAGCGGCCCAACCATGCAGCGCTGGTAGAACAGAGAGATTAAAAAGCCTGTAATAGGAAAGTAGTTCTTTAGTCAGTATAATTAAAAAGAACACACTTGATCATGTGGAACTTATTTCGCCATCAGCCAGCGAAAGTTTCCAGAAGCAGAGTGCTCCTCGCGTCTTCACAGAAGTGCACATGCTGAGCAGAGAGCGTAAACCTGCCTTTGATTTATTTATTTTTTTTAAAGTCAATCCATTCTAATCTTTTAATAAAGTCAGACATTTACTTCCTAGGGCTGGCCTTTTGTCTCTGTTTGTTTGTTCGCCTGTTGCACCATGGCCTTTCTCTCTCTCTGTCTTTTTCTCTCTGGTAATTCCTCATTTGTAATGTCTGTGCACAAAAAGCCATTAAATTTCTGTTGCAAATGAATAGGTGACAGAGGGAAAGAAACCAATTATGCCGCCCTGTTCTGCGATTTGGCTTTGGTGAAATGCATTTTTTGCTCCGATAACAAAACAACATCAGTCTTCCCCTTTGACATGAATGATTGTTTTGTTTTGGTTGGCAAAACAAGACATTTTGATGGATAATTTTGAAACGGTGGCAGTTAAGGGGGCATCTCTCATATTTATCAGAATTAAAGCGTGTGGCAGGAATGCTCGTCTAGACTGGAGCTTTCTTCCAGGAAACTTTAATAAATGCATCACCATTGGAAATTGAATTAGGCCACGCTGAATCATTTAGGGTTATGACTAGAGAGCGTGTCGCTTTCAGGCATGGCCTGCGCAAGGCCAGCCATGTTTGTTCAGGTCCTGGGTGCTTCTCCGTTGTTGAGCTTCAGCCATTGTTGCGATTATGAATTGACATAATTAAATAATCAGTCTTAGAAATGCATTAACGCATCTTAAATTGTTATTAATGAGCGCCATCGTGATTTTTCAAACCCCGTTTTACCCCACGCTGCTCTGCGCATAGAGGCCGATGGCATTGTTGATGATTCATATTGGCAAGAGGTCATCTGACTGGCTTATATAACTGGATTTCTGCAGTGATTAGTCACGTCCTGTTCGGCGACGGACAGAAATATAAACATCGGCCTGTTATTCCTCAGTAATTTCCAAATCCGTGATTTAGACGTCATACATTCCCACGGCATTCAGCAAGCGTTGGAGCGTTTCAGATTCATTCCCACTGACTCCTGAGCTCCTCTCTGTGTTTTGGTGCGAATCCACCGTTCTTACTTCTCAAATGGCCCATGAAATAGTTTGAAATGTTGCGAGACCTGTTCACGGTTCCATAATGCTAGATTATCTCACTCAGTCATTTGAAATATCAATCCGTTTCACTGGAATATTCAGTAAGATAAACAGCTTAGGACGGAGAGTATAGTGTATGGCATCCAGCCATAAATTGCTTTGTGTCTTGTAGCATTCTTCACATACTATGTACACAAAGAGCAATACTATAGACCACAAAGCTGATTGCAACTTGATTCTTTACTGTTTCAGTTTGGCTCAAACATCCCCAAACGTCTAGCCTCGAAGATAGAGACTCCATGAGTTCTACCACAAGGGGATTTAGAAAAACTGCGGGTTGTCATACTTTAACTGCATAATATTGTATTACGGAAATTTTAAACGATTGTATTTTTCTTGATTTATGTCGTGTCAAATGGAAACCTCACCACATATTGTTAACCAGTGCATTTACATATATCCCACTGTTCAGCCTGCAACAGCTTCGCCCTGACCATTCAGCCTGAGGTTATAGAGTGGTTCGACCACAGCTGCTGTTGTAAATTGGTATAACACCTGTCAGAAGAGTTTGTATCATTTTTTTAAGAATAAATTAGTGATAAAGTTGTTATTTGTTACTCTTCTGGTTTGCAGTGCTTTGTATGTACCTTTCTGCCAAGAATAGATTTAAAAGAAAAGAAGAGTATATTTTTGCCAAAAGCCTTATCTCAGTGCTACTGTAAAACTATACCTCAGCCCTAACACAGTATATCCCCACTATCTGTATTTCCTTTAACTGCAAATAGTATTTAAATTATAGGCTTTTCATTTTCAGACATCCAGTTACTATCAAAACTGCTCTAAGCAAGTCTGGGTCAGACTCTTTCTCCAGAATGATTTCTCCAGGGTATTTCACATTAAACATCTATGGGTTACCATATGGTGGCACATTGGTGCAGCAGGTGGTGTTGCAGTCACACAGCTCCAGGGACCTGTAGGTTGTGGGTTCTGTGAGTGTCCTTCCACAGTCCAAAAACACATGGTGGTAGGTGGATTGGTGACTCAAATGTGTCCCTAGGTGATTCCAGGTAGGCTCCGAACCCACCACACCCCTGAACTGGATAATTATAGACAATGAGTGAGTTACCTCATGCCTGAACTGTTCAATTTAGCAGAAATTCAGAATAGAAAAAAAAGAGTGTACTTCCCCTTTAACTGCTTGCTGAGTCTCATACAGGTCTATGTAATGAGTGGAGTGTGTTACAGAGGAGGCTGCTCTGCTCCTTCTTCCCCCGCTCTCCTTGTGTATTTTGCCCAATTGTGGGGCAGGAGAGTGGGCTGCGGAAGCATCGAAAACGCTGGAGCGGAACCGTGGCACTGAAAAACACATTTGAATGTGAAGAGAACTGAAGCACAATGCATCAGTGCATAGAGGCAGTCGGCAATAGACTCGAGCACAGAGGAGGAGGAGGGCATGAGGCAACAATACACAGACAGACACACACACACACACACATACAGCACTGAGAGCACATAGTAGGTTTACCCAATTAAAACCTACACAGTTTGGCTTAAGTTAAACATTTATAAAGTGGTATGGGAATACTTATGAATTCTGTGTTTGTAAGGCTTTATAAATGCATTCAGATTTATGTGGTGAAATACCTTGCAATACATGACATAAGCCAGTGTGATTAAGTAGTTATATATACATCTACAGTACTGTGAAAAAGTTTAGGTACGTAGGAAAAAGAGATTTTAAAAGCTATTTATTGCTAACAAACAAAACACACATTTATTTATTTGTTTGTTTGTTTGTTTGTTTGTTGCAGTCCAGCAGTTATTCTAAATACTATAGATGGCTGGATGAATGAAACTGTATGTGGTTTGTTTACCACACAGGAACTCTGAAACCTCTATAAAGGAATTTAAACAGTGTTGTGACCATGTCCAGTCCACCCCTAAAGGGTTAATTAGACCCCAGCTGAGTTTAATACAGGGGAACGGAGAAGAAAACGAATCCCCTCTTCCTTGTATTCGCCACTGTGCATATAGACGGGAAAGTGCAGTTGCTAAGTCAGCGCTGATGATGGATATCCACGCACAAAGGTCACCTCTCCATCCCCTACACCCCAGGACTCCAAACACTTCTGCAGAATCGAGTGTTTCTCTCCCTCTCTCCCTTTCTGGACACCAGCGGACCCCATTTGGCGGTGGTTCCGCTCGGCAGAGGCCCGTTGCGTTGGCGCCGACGCCAGCCCACGGCGGGAAACGGGCAGTTTAGCCTTGCCCTCTTGCTGAAGCGTCGCGGATCTTGATGAGAAACGAGATGCCAGCCAAATCCCAAGCCCCTGTGCCGCCCAGTACTGGCACTGCCGGTCCAGCCCCACGGCCATGCCAATGGAAATGATGGGGAAAGCAGAGATGAAAGAGACAGCGAGTGCCCATGCTGTTGAAAGGAGCAGCTTCGGATGCATGGCTGCCACTGAGTCGCTGGAAATGTGCCTCTATCCCTCCCTGCACTCTCCGCTCACCCTCCTCCACCCTCACACTGATCGCCATGCAGGAGGCAGTGGAAAAAAAGGAGGAATGGCCGAGGTCATGTCACACTTGTTCTGACGGAACCTACATTTTTCTTTCTAAATAAGTTAGTGTGTACCTCTGAGCCCTCAGTGTGTATGTACTTGTATTTCTTATGAATATGTGGAGGTAGCCATGTGCCGTGAAAGTAAGAAACCACCTGAAATATCACCACACATGAACGTGAGTTACGGTGTTGCTGTGTGTGTGGCTGTATGAGCCCAGTTCTCCCTGCGTGTGTCATTAAGCTCAGTATTTATGTAGAGCTGGTTACTTGACTCCTGTCTCAATAAGCCCAAAACTCTCTGACCTGGATAAATGCAAAACTACAATTCAAAGTAAAATGTAGAAAAACAGCACTTCTCAGTATGAAAGCTGTGCATTGCTATGGCAACATAATCCAAAAACATAATGCATGAGCAATGGACACAATGTGTAATCAACCTGCTGTAGCATTTGTACTTAATCTTTATATCAACTTAATTACAGCCACAAATGTAGAAATGAATGAGAACTGGTTTCACTGTGCTGTAAATTACATATCTTTTATTCACTAGAATAATAAGCCATATCCAGACCATTCTGAAATAGGCCTGATACTGATCTGATCTAATGAATCAGTTATTTTGTAAAGCATTTATATTATTATTATTTATTATTATTATTATTATCCATTCATTCATTCATTATCTGTAACCACTTATCCAGTTCAGGGTCGCAGTTCCAGGTTCCCTACCTGGAATCATTGGGCGCAAGGCGGGAATACACCCTGGAGGGGGCACCAGTCCTTCACAGGGCAACACAGACACACACACAGATTCACACCTACGGACACTTTTGAGTCGCCAATCCACCTACCAACGTGTGTTTTTGGACTGTGGGAGGAAACCGGAGCACCCGGAGGAAACCCATGCAGACACAGGGAGAACACACCAACTCCTCACAGACAGTCACCCGGAGTGGGAAACGAACACACAACCTCCAAGGAACACTCAAGGTCCCTGGAGCTGTGTGACTGCGACACTACCTGCTGCACCACCATGCCGCCCACTATTATTATTATTATTATTATTATTATTATTATTATTATGTTCTTTGTTTTTAGTTTTTCTTAAATGCCTGGGTCTTAAAACCTGGGTCTTAAAATCCTTATTTCCTGTGAAGCTCTAACCCTAACTGAAGCTTAAGGTGCTGAAAGCACAGCCCTAAAAGAGCCAAAAGAACTCAGCTCAAGCTCAAATAAGCTAAAATATTACCCCTGCCCTTAAGGCGTGTTTTAGCGAGACGTGTTCTCTGCCTCTGCCACAGCCCAGCTGATAAAAAACACACACGGTTGTTTGTGGGGATGTAAATATAGGAGTGTGAAATCTAACAAGAGTGGAAAATTATTGCGCTCAGCTGAAATATCTGCAGTTGGTGATAGGTGATTGCGCAGTGACTGTGACATGCCTAGTCTTCAGCCTCAGTGCCAGTAGACTTCTCTGGAGTGATGTCATCAAATAACCTGTGTTGCTTTCCTCTAAAGAACCTTATATCTCATTTTGATTGCTTCTAAATAAGGGCGGCAAAGTGGCGCTATAGAGATGTCAGTAAGACTTCCGACAAGCTCCAGGGCGTCAGGGCGCAGGGTTTAATCACCTACGAGGTGTTGGGTGTGTTCTCCCTGTGTCTGCATGTGTTTCTTCCAAGTACTAGGTGGCTTGGCAGTGTGAAAATACTCATAGGTGTGAGTGGGTGTGATTGATACCCTTTGCGTGTTGTGTTCCTACTTTGTAACAAGGGCAGGACGATATAGCCAAAATGTATATCATGATATATTTCTTAATTCCAATAAAATAATTTCGTTTGAGGGGGGCACGGTGGCGCAGCAGGTAGTGTCGCAGTCACACAGCTCCAGGGGCCTGGAGGTTGTGGGTTTGATTCCCGCTCCGGGTGACTGTCTGTGAGGAGTTGGTGTGTGTGTCTGTGTTGTCCTGTGAAGGACTGGCGCCCCCTCCAGGGTGTATTCCCTGGTGCCTTGCGCCCAATGATTCCAGGTAGGCTCTGGACCCACCGCGACCCTGAACTGGATAAGTGTTACAGATAATGAATGAATGAATAATTTCGATTGGCTTTGTCAATATTCATATTTTTTTAATTTTAAAACTGAGTGCAATGAACTGTTGGCAGTGCCCTGTAATGAACAACAATCAAAGACAAAATAATGTGTATTGATCCAGAAAATATAAACACAATGATTACAAATGTAATTAACAACTGATACGTACCATTCATTCCAAACCACCAGGAAGCTTTTCTGTGTGAAATTTGGCCAAACTGTTTTGAAAAACTTGAAAAGCTATTCAGATGTAAGAGCTAATGTAGTGAATGGGTCGGCAATGACACGTTTGTTGAAAGAGCCTTACTCGTTCATTTGAGTAAAAAGCCCCTTCACTGAAGCCTTTCTGTTTTCGTCACGTTTTTCTCGTCATTGCCTTATTCCATGCTCTTTATGAGCACAGGCCATGGCTCTGGTGCTTTATGGGTTTTTCAGAAGCTATTTGAAATGCTTGACTCAATGAAACTGATGAATGCTTGTGTTGCAATCACCTGCTCCTTGTGTTCAGACTCCTAAGACACAAGTGCAAGAGTCCATTGCTAATGCCGCCAGGTGAATACGGTGGCAACAGGTGTAATTAGGAAGCCAACAATGTGCATTGTGAACTGGTCTCTCCCTGCGGGCGATCAATCAATGCACAAGCTTTCAGGAAATGACATTAGCTGCTGAAAGGCTTTCTGAATTTGCCGCCCAATTGTAGAAATGACTGGCCATTTCCTCCTTTCATTACGTGTAATTAGGGGGTTAGGAGGAATAACTAGAATAACCGGCTGGTCTGAAAGCGGAAGCAGAAAGCTTGAGCTGACATTTTCCTTTTTTTTTTCTATTGGTTTTAAAAGGTAATGCTGATTATTCAGTGGCTGAACTGCAGAAGTAGTAAGTCTTCACTCTCTTAAGAGGAAAGCTTTGACTCACTGTTTCAGGGCATCACACACTCACCCAGTAACTCATACACTCACACATTTGGACACCTCTGCACAGCCAATCCACCTACCAACATATGTTTTTGATGGTGGGAGGAAACTGGAGCACCCAGAGGAAACTGTGTGGGAAAGGAATGGGCAGTTAGAGTGGTCAGAAGCTTTTAAAATATTTCTGGTATTAAATAACTTATAATAGTGGAGAAAGGAAAGTAGGCTCTGTGATTGACTGGCCCTGCCTTGAGCCCTAGGCTGTGGACACACTGGTAGGGCTTACAGAGGATGAAGATGAAGGAAAAGACAATTTAACCGATGACCAGTTGGTGTTACATTGTACTTAGTAAGTTGTTAATGTGTAATCACACTATAATTAGAGAGACATATGTTATAAAGTGGTACATAACTATTTCCTCAGACCAGATTCATGAAGTATTCGTTCTTTTCTATTGGTGTTTTTGGAATAATAATATTCTGCACAATCACATTATGAAAATGTGGATATATTACATATACAAGGAGCATATTACTTGTGGAATCTCTCTCTCTCTCTCCCTCTCTCTCTTGCTCTCTTTTCCCCTCATTTTTTTCTTGTTTATTCCTCCTCTGTTCTTCTCGGAGCATATGTGCTGTGTGACAGAGCTCTTGGCTGTGTCAGGGTCATGCTCTGTTCTTTGGACCCTCGCTGCTGCTGGACATCTAGGTGCTGGGCTTTGTCAGAGCAGGTGACAATGAGGCCAAATCTCCAGGCTCTGTACGCCCTGCACTGACCTTATGCTGCTGTTTAAACACACACACACACACACACACACACACACACACACTAAGAATGGCCACACAGTGAATGACTTACAAACTCTTCCATGCATCATTCTGTAAATTGTTGTAAGACACTGAGACAAGCAGTGATTTGATCATAGTGCCCACCCACAAGTACCTTATTTACATAGGCCATGTGGGTTTGTTCTCTTTGACACATTTTTTTACAATTTACATGAAGCACGTTAATGCAGATTTTAAACACTGAACCGTGTTCTCCCTGTGTCCGCGTGGGTTTCCTCCGGGTGCTCCGTTTTCCTCCCACAGTCCAAAAACACACGTTGGTAGGTGGATTGGTGACTCAAAAATGTCCGTAGGTGTGAGGGATTGTGTGTGTGTGTGCCTGCGTTGCCCTGTGAAGGACTAGCGCCCCCTCCAGGTTGTATTCCTGCCTTGTGCCTAATGATCCCAGGTAGGCTCTGGACACACCACGACCCTGAATTGGATAAGTGGTTACAGATAATGAATGAATGAATGAATGAACACTGAACCAATATAAGAAAACCTGAGCCAATGTTTGTTTTTTGAGGGTGGAGTGAGAGGTTGAATTTTTTTCTGCACTCACTTTAAAGCAAATTGACAATACACAACTTGAATGAATGAACGCCATTTTGTGCCATTCCTGCTCTGTGTGGAAGCTTCCTCCCCTTGTCTTCTGGAGTCAATTCCTCTGAGACACTGAACAGGATGGGCATGAGAAAGTCGGCCGCGTTTTCTCCAACCTGCTCTTATTCTGAGGATGGCACCCACACAATTTGCCTGACCTTTTCACTTTCAGATGTGTGCACACGCACAACCACACTCCCATTTTTCTGCGAGGCGTCTGCGCAGATACCTGAGCACAAAGCAGCAGATTAGTAATGATGGATGGTCTGTGTTTTGTATTTATGCCTCGCTCTGTCTGTGTCTACCCCTTTTTTCCTTCTTGTCTGATCCTCAACCTCTCTTTCTCTCTGTCTCAGAAGGAAAACAAGGTATTCCCCATCACTACCTCCAGCCTCTCCCTCCCTCACACACAGGCCTACAAGCTTGGCCTATATATTTGTAACATACCCTATCGATTATCACACTCTGGTACACCGGGTTTATGTTGGGTTGCGTCAGCTGAAAGTGATGGGTTGAGTCTGAAAATGATAATAATAAAGACAGTTTACTAAGATATCCAAATGTTTCCTGCATATACAGTCCCCTCCCACAATGTTAGTATATGCTTCCTCTGAGGTATGTGAAAGCAGGTGTCACTTCTTTCCAAACTGTTGCTAAAACACCATCATTAAATATATCAGCATGCTGGGAGGAGAGTGCTAACTGCCTGAGAGGCCAGTATCACACTGAGCAATGCTATAGCCAAAACACAAACACAGTGCTACGATCCAGCTTTATCCTAATGTAAAGGAACACTGGGTAAGGTTTGGTGTTTTTCCTCCTGGGTCTCACCCAATATTTGCTATGTGTAATTCACAGATTTTCAAAGTTACATAGTGCTGTTTCTGCAGTGCTGAGACCATTGACTTCCATTGAAAGTTAAGAAGGTTTTTTCCTCCTCACCTGTAAATGTATACTCTTGGAGGTACACGTTTTTATTGGACAGTGAGGATATGTAAAATGTTTTCAAATGTTTCCTAAAGTTCATTGGGAATACTGCCAACATGATTCATATTTCTGTAACATTTCTACACCGCCACTTTACATAGATGTACACACACAAATAGACGGGTGTTAAAGCTGGAAGTCAGCTTTCAGTCTCAGCTGTGCTATGTAGCGTCCATAACCAGGGGTCTCTAAGGATGAAGTTGGCTATATTCTAACTGGGATAGAACCATGGCAAGGTTCAGCTCTCTCCAGTGTGAAGGGTTAGCCAGCTGGCCGATTGTGCAGCAGAAAAGAGCGCTTGGCATTTTCCTCCAAGCATGTTGGAATGCTCAACAATGCTGCATTGGCTGGCAGTTCATACAAGACTGTGGAAGACTTCATTCACACTGGAGGAGGTGGATGCTGGCCTTTGCCATCCAAGAATGGTAGAAATGTTAGATAACCCAGTAGTGGGAATTTAACTAAAGCGAGAGGAATAAATAAGTAATGTGCCTTGTATTCTGTGCTTTGCCAAGGGAGAAACAGTGTACAAACTTCAAGTTTGTATCTAGTGGTGGTCATTATGGGCGAAATTCAATATTAATCTGAAAAGCACAATATTTCATGTACCATAGCATCATGGCACCAGAATATTTTTAAATGCACACTGACAAAATGAATTATTGCTAGAGTACTAGCAATAATTAATAACAGCAACCACTGCTGAAGTGCTGCTTACTTTACTGAAAGAATCTCAATAAAAACCTAATATAGCTGGTTTGGACTGGATTTTCTTCACATAGAGGATAATTTAACCATATATATATATATATATATATATATATATATATATATATATATATATATATATATGGTTATGTTTTAATTGTATAGCTACAGAATTATAATGTAGTGGCTAAATAGGACTGGTACAACACTAAAATCTCAAGCCAGCCAAGGCTTGTTTTTGTCCAATCACATTGTATTACGTTTTAATTATATTATAATTATATGATAACTATAATAATAATATTGACACAGTTTGACTGTTGTTAGTCTCTGGTCCTTACTTGCTGTATTGCAATTTAATTCTTGTTAATGTCATTAAGTTATCAGTAATGGAGAGTGATAATTGAAATCTGTTCTAATCATCTCTCTCTCTCTCTCTCTCTCTCTCTCTCTCTCTCTCTCTCTCTCTCTCTCTCTCTCTCTCTCTCTCTCTCTCTTTCCCCCTCCTCTTTTTACTGTGGCCAATTACGTGACCTGGTTTTCGCCTCTGCTTTAAAGGTAAGAATTGTTTATGATTTAAGTTTCAGTCCAACCCTGATCCAAATGCATCTGCAACCTATTCAATAACGTGCAAGGACTCAGAGTGTTAATGATGCCAAACACCCCTTTTGTGAAGCATCAAAAACTACTTGATTGCTAATGGCACCCTCTTGTGGATAATCTTCAACCTGCTAAATGTGAGTGAGTTTGTGAGGCTTATGAGGTGATTTTCATCTTCAAAATAAATAATTGAAAAGAAAAACCTGACTGAAGTGTAGAAATAAGGCTGTAATAGATGTGCACTGTTAATAACGAAAAGACTTGGTCCTGGTGAATATGAGGAGGATCCAATGAAGATCAATTACTTTAACACTAACTCATGTCTATCACATGTTAATCTTACAAACCTAGAGTCCACTGTGGTGATAATGGCTTGGTTGCCTGAACTCTAAGAAATAAATATGTGTGGGTTTGTGTGTGTGCAATTTATGAAGCCCCTTAGCTGTTATCAGCTGAAGTCTCAGTGCTTAATGTCAAAGGTCAAGGCAAATGATGGTCAATAAATACTAGTAATGGCTGGACATTAGGTGCTTTGCTGATTCCCGAAGCCACAAACCACAATGATCTTTGCCACACGCATCAAGTCTCTGCTGAACTCATCTGGATTAAAGGAGTCTCCCATGTCCTGAGAGCCCAGGCCAGAGCCAGCTGCTTCTAAATAAAGAGCTATTATTCCTGAACACAGTGGAAATAGAGGCCGCAGGGCACTGAGCGTGCTCACACACCGAATCCTCTAAGAACAGGATAATTATGCTCCTTTAAATGGATATTACTTCGTACACAGTGAGCTGGACTGTGTGACACAGCTAAGAGTGCTCCACCATAGGGTCTGCCACAATAAAACTGACCATAACTGAACAATGATTATAAGTATAGTATTTTATTAATATTACTATCTCAGTTTGTCAGATATTTACTTATATTTATAGTGTCTTAACCAGGATTTGATTGTAAATATCAGCTCTGTCCTCTTCAACTTATTAAGATTGCCGCAAAGTAGTTACAATATACACGTTCATGTTCATACCATGTTTTCTATCACTGCACAAAAGAAGCAAGATGCTGCCCTTATTGTAGAATGCACAGTGCTAGACCCCAAGTATGAAAACAAAATTCAGGTCACCTAGAGCATATTATTGATGTATTTTGTGAGTGTAACTATAACTATTCTCTGATGGAATTATGAGTCGTGTTTCATAAGTGTGGGGACAACTGCTTCTTCAATATCTGAGCTGCATTGAAAGGTCTAGTGCAGAGCTCGATGGCCTGCAGAGCAGGGAAAGGGATTCAGCACCATTTACTACCTTTAAAATGAGTTACACTTCTCTGGTTTCATGAAGAACCATTGGTTGTTAAAAGGTTTAAAAGAACCTAAAGCTTGAGTGATGGATTTTCAAACCTTTAAAAAGCTTCTTCACCTTCGCACAACTCTTAAACATAGCTTCCCAGATGTATAGAAGCTATTACTGCAACCAAGGGGCACAACACTCTATTAATACCCCAAATCTCAGAAGAAAGTGACGTCCATGCATTGTGTGAGTGGTCAGTTTACAATCTTCACAGCTTTACTTGTCTTAATTGGCAAAGTGGGCAACAAGCCACTGTAGACAGTAGTTTAGTAAGAGAAGACAGGTATCTCTCTTGGGGGGGTGGTGGTGAAGTCATGCTGTTTAATGGCTGGGGAGTGAGAGAGAGAGAGAGAGAGAGAGAGAGAGAGAGAGAGAGAGAGAGAGAGAGAGAGACAGAGAGAGAGAGACCTGATAGGCTGTCTTTATTGCAGAATTGGGAAACCAATTCTGCTGGCCCAGGGCCCAGTGGGCTTTATTATTGCAAGACGTGTCCCTCCCCTGACAATTGGACAGAGCTCTGCAAAGTGAAAATCACCTCGTAAACACCCTGCTAGTACACTGGCCACCAAGAAGCATGGCCAAATCAAATGGCACAGACAACAGGTAAGGCAGCATTTTCCACGAAGTTGCTGTCAGAAATGTCCCTCTCAGAGTCCACGGCCAACATATAGTGGAGACAATACCACATGCTTTTTAGTTTGCTTGGAGTTTGGAGTGGAGTTTGGAGAAAAAACAATATGCTGCTCTCTGGAACGGATCCCTAGCGTCCTCCCTGTGTCATCTGAGGGGACGCTTGGCTATAAAGCAAACACATTTTGGGCCCAGACAGGCTATAACCAGCCAGAGATGATGATGATGATAGGTTGTGATGGCTGGCTGAGTGGACTCGCACTGGACTCCGACAGGACAGCAGGGAGTGGCGGTGGGAGCAGGGGGTGAGGGCTGGGTCATTCTGTCCAGACTCATTTGTGTCACCTGGGGGAGGCTTCAGCACACACCTGATCACATCTACATCTCAAAGTAAAGCCAGAATCAGAAGCAGTGTGTGCATATAAAACACATACACAAAAAACAAACACAAACACGAGTGCCTACAAATAATAAGCTTGTGGTTTAATAACAGATTGATCTCAAAATTAATTCACACATATTTGACTTAAAGAGCATTCAGAGGATTCCTATAGACTGCTAAAAGTAGAACCCCAGGTATTTGTTATATTTGTAGGTAATGATTCATTATGACTCTACATAATTTTACAGTCACTAAGTGAGCTCCCGTCCACTGTTGGTGCTGTTTCACTAAATCACAAATAGCCTGTTACGTACCTGAAGAAGAAAACAGTGCTGTAAACTGTTGTGTAAATATGTTACACAGGAGACAATCCTGATGTTTCTAACCTTTGGCAGCTTAAAGTTCAGGTAGCGGTATGGTTAAGATTAAACCATGGTCACATTGGGCTTGTTTGTGAATTTTAACATGAAATCCCATTCATTCCTGTGAGATTCACCACTACACATGAATTTCACATACACAGTTTCTGAGCAACTTTTATGTGAAGTTGAACTTTGGTGAGATTTGATGCACGAATATGCATTCCTAACCAAAAGCGCCACTGCTCTGTCTTTGCGACCTCTTGACATACACTGTATTTTGTCTGAGCCAACATGGAGGAGGCATTGTCTGTTGTCACCCTTCTCATGTGGATTATGAAATTCACAGTAAAAGTAGAGCTAACACAACTCTTCTGTGAGATCTCCTCATTTTCACTGATGCTGCTACAATGGTAGCACTCTACAGATGTGAAACTGCTGAACCAAAATGGAGGACTGTTCGCAGCGCTGACTCCTGGTTCTGCTTGCAGCCACATCCATTTCACCAGGTGACACAAAATGCAAAAACCCAATGAGGGCTTTAGGGTTAGGGTTATGGATCTGTTTATTGTAAGAGTAAGAGTTAGTGTTAAGGCTCATTTATACTTAATGTTAAAAATTGATATGGATACGAATGAAGCCCTCTGTTCGTTCTGTTCATTCATTCATCTGTATTTGTGCACACTCTCGAAAAGCTTACAGCTATGGACAGAATGGAGCAGTACCACTGAAAACCACAGGGGAGCAGTGTGGCCAATTCCGCAAGCAAAACACAACCATTATTAGTTACATTCTTAACATCTAAGCCAACATAAAGGACAGTATATAAACATTTTACAACAATAAAAATGGATGTGAACTTTCATGTATAAAGAGAGTATAAATGAGCCTTTAAGGTTAAGGATGTTTTTTCAGGTTGGGTAGGCATCATATATTCACATGTATTTATAAATCCATGTTGTGCGAAGTATATTTCATATTTCACATTTTTCATGACAGTAAAATAAATATGAATTATGAATCACAATGTAGGCATGTTACACATCTGATCCTTTTTTGTCTTGTCAGAATAACAGTACATTAAATGTATAGGTCTTTTTGAAGCTTATTCTATCTATAATATAGCTATGACAGAACGCCCTGCCTATCAAATGGAAGAAAATCTGCCTCTAGAGCCAAATTTGAGTAAATGAAGCCAATGTGATTAACCACCATTCACCACTCCAAATCACGTAATTAATCACGGTTAATTATTTTAATTATTTCTCAACTCTCAAATGAATTTAAAAGCATTTCCACTAAACAGAGATAAAGTGTCCCGACATGTATCATGCCATACAGTACATCCCGCTCTCACCACACATTCAGTCTGTGAATGAGACCGCAGGTTACCGTCTCTCTGCTTGCTGTTTATTGCTGTTGTATCATTCATGAAAGTGCCACCACGGCGTGAGGTAACCTTTCTCTCTCCCAGTGTAGTCTTCATTTGAGATAGAGAGAGAGAATGACAAACAGAAAGAGAAATGAGGAAAACAGTGTCCATGGGGAGAAAATAACAGAAATAAGATGAATCTGTGTAGCCTCCAGTGGTTTTTACCACATCGTCTACACAGATTTCTTGTAATGGTCACCTGGGGCCGGCCAGGGAGACTGCGCCAATTAAATTAGGGAGCAGTAGAACGCTTCTCTCGCGCCCCCTGACTGCATCTTGTTTATCGGCTGTCCCCGTGGATCCTCCCCGCTCCGCTCCGCTGTGTACAGTAATTGTATTTAGGACTAGAGCCTTCCGGAATATGCTACATACAAGAAGGAAGCCAGGATTTGATTCTGACTACATTACCCATGAGGCTGTGCCATCCAGGAAAGAGGATATTCTTCTCAGAACAGGGACCACCCATAGGTCAATGCAATGGAGAAGTTTTTCATGAGAAAGTATGTAGGGATTAACTGTACTGTGAAAAAGTCAAAGACCACTTTTTTTTTTCAAAAAGTTAAAGCAGAGAAGATCAGTGGGAAATATCTGAAGAGATGGATGTAAATATGAAAAAATATATAGAGAAAATGGTGGTTCATAACCACCATGCAAGAGCTAGTTTCCAACCTTCCTCCACAAGTTACATAGTGCAGTTTCTGCAGTGCTGAGCATAGATTAGCTCCGACAGAGGCTCTATTCTCCCTATCACCTCTCAGTGAAATATCACAATGATTGTAAAGCTGTAAAACTGTGTAGCAGTCAAGAAAGTGTTATAGAGCTAATATTGGACATGGAAATACAACAAAAAAATGCACAAGAACACCCAAAAGTTCTAGGTTTGTGAGAAACAGACATGAAACCAATATCTAAGACTGAATTTAGGAAGTGTGGAAAACATCCCTGAAGATATATTCGATAAACTGAAAGCAATGCCCTCTTTACACCTGGCCTTAACACGTGTCTTAGCTGATCATATCACCAGGGACTGCCAGAACACACGTTTTGAATGTGCTCAAGTAACCATGTGTGTTTGGATCTCTACACAATATCCACACTCGCTCTTCCGCTGCACTGGTCTTCAGACAGAAATATCCTGAGTCCCTGCTGACGTTCCAGTACGGACTGTTCCAAGCATTTCAGACGTGGGTTCTGCTTGACCAGCTCATGAATAAACAGGAGAGGTGAGACCAAAGAAAACAAGGCAATGATGTGAATGATACTGATGTACTTTGTTGCTGTCAGGACGCATCAGGACACATTACAGTTCACACTTCAGATGTGATGTGGCCTGATGTGTCGCAGGTCACCTCTGAAGGTAAAGTCATTGGGATATGACGCCTCTCCTAGACTCATTGTACACCGTTCACATTTGTATTAAGAGCTGTCCACTTAATGACCCTATCATCCAGGAAGCATGTTAAGGCTATGAGTAAACAGAGTCTCCAAAAGTAGTAGTCCAGGTCTCGTGAATAAAATACTGCAGTAAGGGCTGCTTTGTTTTTGAGGCATATGTGTCATATTCTATTCAGTGAATATTTTCTGAGTTGAATATTGAAAACCTTTAATATTTTGGCTGGAAATTAAAGAAATGTTGGGTAGCCTCAGAATGTTATATATTCAAGAGGATCTGTTTTTCTAAACTGGGATGCAGTGGGTGACATGCCCATTCCTCATATAACTAAGCATCTATGTTGTGGGACATTGTAGGTGTACAGACATATATCTGTAATTAGGGCCGCAATGATTAGTCAACATAGTTAACAATGTTGGTTGTAAAAATTTGTCAAATCTGAATTTCATTGTTGATGTGTCGTTAAATCACTTTTCACAGAAGTGCTCTCTGATCAGAATTTATTGCTTGATAGCGTCAAATGTTCTTATCACACAGTCCACAACAGCCACTCCAATTTTTCAGAACTAGTTCAACCACATGCACACCGGACTGTCAGCCATCTACACCCCACCATTCTCCAGAAACACCAAACCAAACACTCACTGCCATGTCCTGATTACTTACATCGCCCTTTAAAACAACTGTCAAATTACATCAGAGTTCGTAAACAATAAAAGTAATTTACAGTCACAGATCTACTAAAACATTGATAAAGTTCTACATTCACTTGCTCAGTGTGCCAAAGTAAACATGACCTCATCTATTATTTCTTGATAAATGTAACACATCATTCTGGTGCTCCTAGAGCAAAGGAAATGCAAAGCATTGATGTAAAGTCTTCATGGATTTAAAGCATAGGATGTTTTTTCTTAGATTCCACAGTTGCTTTGGACCAATGAGTGTTGAGGAGGAGGGGATAGGCTTACAGGCCTACTGCTCTACAGCTGTCGGGTCTGAAGTGATTGACATATCTGTAAACAAATGGTACACACGGAAATGAATACAAATACAGGCAGTTTGCCGTGATTGGTCACTTGCCAATTTGCCCAGGTTTGGGTGGAGGTGCATAAAAGATCACATTCAACCCAGAACTACCAAATTGCTGACCCATTCCACCGTAAATGATGTAGAAGCTTGCCTGCTTGTTCTACCTTAAATAATGGTGTTTAAACGTAATTGTTGTCTAATTGAAAGAACATTAAACATTTGTCCTTGAGCTCAGATGCATTCCCCTGGGCTTTTTTCCGTGGAGACTACTCTCAATTCTTCTTATCACCACTGTTTCATGATAATTGCAGACGAAATGGCTCAGGTCCGTAACAATCTGCTGACCGGGTGGACAGTGTCCAACAGTTTTGTCAGACATCCGTGTGGTCTGTTGTGTTGTTAGGGCAAGATTAGAGTGTCCCTTCTCTCTGATCTCTCCCAACGTTTAGCATTTCTAATGAGCGGCAGTTTCTGGCAGGGCTAAGTGCTCAGGCTGTGGCCAAAAGAGCTACACAGACAGGTTAATTAAACTTAAATAATTAAAGAAGTGGCATTAATGACCCATGGTGTGGACGGGTTGAAGCATATGGCAGCAGATGACTCCCCGTCTCTACGGCAACGGTCTACAAAGCAGGACCACCTTCCCTTTCACTCACTTTGATGATGTCAGCGCATGGTGCCCAGGTGCCAGGGCGGCATTTGATATGCAGGACAGGTGGCAGAGCGGGAGACGCAGGGAGACAGAGGGGAAAGGGAGAGAGAAACAGACAGACAGACAATAGCATGGTGGAATAACGAGATTCAGAGCGAATGCTTCACCATCTGCTGCTGGGCACAGTTCTCTGGACCATTAAATCACTCACACAAAGTTTGGGTTGAAAGACAATGCCCCTCATTTTTCCTCCATCTCTCTCTCTCTCTCTCTCTCTCTCTCTCTCTCTCTCTCTCTCTCTCTCTCTCTCTCTCTCTCACTCACTCTCTCTCTCTCTCTCTCTCTCTCTCTCTCTCTCTCTCTCTATCTCTCTCTCTCTCTCCCCTCTTCAGTTCTCTCTTTCATGTTCCCTCTTTTTTGTTTGCTTCCTATTGCTATGCTCTTTTTCTTCCTTTCTTTTTTTACTTCCTCAGCTTTGCCTCTCTCTCTCTCTCTCTCTCTCTCTCTCTCTCTCTCTCTCTCTCTCTCTCTCTCTCTCTCTCTCTCTCTCTCTCTCAGTGATAAAGCGTGGTGTAATTTGATATCATTTACCCTTGTAGCTGTCTGAACCAAGCAGATTCCAAGCTTTCAATCAATACCACATTAGCTGTAAGCAGATGAGGAGATATTGCATTATGATGTGAAGCTGATTAGTTATTGTTGTGTGCTCTGTCTTATTGTGTGGAAAGAAAAAAAAAACTTGATTTTATTCTGTTTTTGTTACAATGAGATGAAGAGTAACACTCAGAAGTGCCAGACCAGAACCTGTCATAACAGAATGTAAATCAGATGTACATGTAATTACAATGTAATTAATTATATAGATGGAAAAGACATTGCACACAACAGTAATAACTAGTGAAGGGGTGAATAGTGAAGATTATAATATATCTACGTTTATACTTCAAGACATTTTCATCATATTCTAGATAGGCTTCTATAAGGTCTGTCATTTGGTCGTCATATTTTATGATTTGCATATATGTAGAAGTACTGTATTAATACCAATAATACAGTCCTTACTGCATAATGTACTTTCGTTTGTAGAGCGTGTAGATGATCTCTCAGCATTACAATTGTCCATCTGTAGACTAGAAATACATCAGGATACCAGAATGTCAGAAATCTGCTCTCTCTCTCTCTCTCTCTCTCTCTCTCTCTCTCTCTCTCTCTCTCTCTCTCTCATTAAATCCACTTATCTTCTTGTACAGTGAGGGCACATGAGTTGCTCCCTCTGCTCTTTGCTCAGTGTCAGTAGGGACAGCAGAGTCTGGGATTGACACAAAGTGACTAGGTCTGGGCGAAATCATGCCGTGTGACATAAAGGGATCTGTTAAGAGGATTTGCTGTTGTCAGCCTGTGATTTGGGTGTCAGTAATTCTGAACACAGGTTGGAGAGCATGCCCCAGCTTCTGGGAATTATTGGTTCAGTCTTAGACTGTGTCCTCGGCTGCTCTGGGTCTGAACTAGACACTATGACCAGGCCTGTGTGTGTCTCTCTGTCTCCCTCAGGGCCCAAAGCTTACTGGGAGTATGTACTGTGAAGGTAAATCATTTAATGGTGCACTTACCATAAAGTTTTTGTTAATGACTCTCTACCATGCCCATAAACGTGATAATGAATATTTATCACATGCTGAAAATTGTCCACCACTCTAATTTGGTCAACGGTGGTCCTACAATGGTCCCTAGCCACTGAGAGGCAGGTTAGCGGTGGCTGATAAATTATGAATGGCAACAGATGGCTTGAAGTCATTGTAAACCCAACAATGTGCTCCTATGTGGAAGAAGGATCTGATGAAATGGTACCTCAGTGTTTTCCCTCTCTGCTTTTCACCCCTCAGCCTTCTCTATCACTGCTTCACAATCTGCATTTGGTTTCCATCGCCAATAAATGCTCTGTGACATCTTATCATAACACATACGTCCATATTTAATCAGCATGCAAATACAAATGATTAGAGCCATTACAATTGGCCCGATCAGGGTAATTGTTTTGGTGATCAGTTTCCTGTCTGCTTTGAATTGCAATTAGTCACCGCGGCAAGGAATGAGGTATCAAAAGGGACCGGCGGGATGTGGCGGCATCACCGCTGACACCAAACGACAACCACAATTAATCAAGCCGGCACTCCGCCCGCCTCGTCCCATCTCGGTTACGGGCGGACGTAGGGGGCTTCTGATGTGCGTGCATGTTTCCGTGCAGTAGATTGGATGCAGTCACATTTGAATAAATATATCATTAGGTGGCGCGTTCTTGGCCTACTTCTGCTCTGCGTTTCCTCAGAAATGGTGTCAGACTGGCGTGACTGAGCCGCTACCAGCTGATTGCTTTGACCTTGTGATTTTCTTTCACTTTGCAGCATATTGATTCCTCTGATGGGAGAAGAAAGCTGTTCACGTGCGAATCGCTAACCTTTTGTGTACGACTGGAGCTTTCGCACTGCTGTGAAAGCAGTTCCTTTTTTTACCTTCTTTTTTCTTCATCTGGACTGGACATGTAGTCAACAGAAGCAGGCCTTGGTACAGGGCCGTATCAGTTTGTAAAGCTGCAGGGGATAGTGTGAGAAGATTATAGCCTGGTGAATGTAGTATAGTCCACAAAGCCTCATGGACTTTATCTCTCTCTCTCTCTCTCTCTCTCTCTCTCTCTCTCTCTCTCTCTCTCTCTCTCTGTCTCTCTCTCTTTCTCTCTCTCTCTCTCTCTCTCTCTCTCTCTTTCTCTCTCTCTCTCTCTCTCTCTCTCTCTCTCTCTCTCTCTCTCTCTCTCTCTCCCTGTCTGGCACAGTTTGATGGACAACACGCAGAGCATCTGATCAACCTGTCAGTAGGTCATCGGTGATCAGACTGCGTGGTCCCGCTGGTGCCTGAGACACTTCTGAAAATGTGTAAAATGAAGAGATCATTGCATCACGCTGGGATAAAGAAACCAATCACGTCTTGCAGGACACATAATCCCCATACAGTGCCTTTAGAGATGGAAATTGACAGAGCTTGAGAAGTTCTGCTCGAAAAGAGCCTTCATGAGACATGCAGCAGTAAAAATAAGTTTGTTACTCATGCCATTGACTGCACGTGATAAGCAGCGATTTTGGAGATAAGCAACTCCTGTATCTCTAGTAATCTTCTAGTAATCTTCACTATGGGCTTTTTCTGAGATGTGGTTCATCTTTAATCTCTGTTATTTAAGCTGTAATACACAAGAGAGAGTGCTATAACCAGATATATTGGCACTGGTTATAGCTGAACAGTAACATTATCTCATGTTATAACACAAACTACGAGTGCATCATTGCAATTATACCATAGTATTCACCAAAAACTATTTGTATGTTTATCAACATTATTAATAATGTTAACTATATTAACATTAATATAGTTATTTCCTATCAGACACCCTCTTGTTGTTTTGTAAGGACTGGCCTTGTTGCTAGGTAACGTGTATGTGGTGGAGTAATACTTCAAAGCTTCAGCCAGAGTGTTATTATCATGCAACAGTACCAATCCTAGAATGTGTCACGGCCAATCACAGTGCAAGGTTGGAACTGTGTTACAATGAAACATAAAGACGTGATTAATGCCTGCAAAGAATTCCTTTTGGCTATTCCCTAAGTTACTCACTATCTAATGCACTATTTTAGGAAACTGAAATATAGCAGGGTAGTGGTTGATGTCAATTACTACATCATGTGGGCATTTACCAAACAATGCAGTGTGTGATGGGCATCAGCTGTCTACTAGTGTACATGAGTTGTACACTACATTTTGTGGTTAATTAAGTGCAATGAAATTTGTCTACTACATTTTCAGACCCTACTACAAAATGGCAGAACTCCACAGTTTTTCAGACATAGCAAACCAGTATCTTTACTCATAAAGTTCAGAAATGGTTAAGTAGCAGAGTCCACTTTAAGTCAATGTTATTCATTCATTTCTATGTTAAACTTGTTTATTACTCCTTTATAAAGTGTTTATTATTTAATTAACAACCATGAATAAACAAAATTGACTCCATCCACAAATGTAACCTCATCTCAAAGTTTCCTAATGACAGTGGTCTTATTTGAATGGCTAAATCAGCCAAGAACTGTAAAAGAAATTTGAATGGAACACTGTTCCCGAGTTATAATATACAGTCTTTAGTCAGATAAGAAAAGGTTGGCTCTTCACCCGATAAGGCAGTATTCTGGCTCAGGCTGCAGCAGCCTGTACAGCATCAATCTCTCTGTGAAGGCAGGGGGCTGTCAGCCTGCCATAATCCTGAGCAATGGCAGCGCCGTGCTGCCTGCTGTAAAAAATGAACCTGTTCCTCTATCCATTTCCCTCGCACTGCCTCTACGCCACCCACAGGCCCATCCAGAGCCCTGTAACCCCGGAAGCTCTGCTCCTTTTTCTGACGCTAGCGCACACACACTAATGCCCAATAATTGTAACAAAGTGGGAAATCAATGGAAGTTTCTGAAGGCCTTGAAAGGGTTGTAAATCGATCGAGCCGCGAGGTGAAGAGCCCCCGATGCATTTACATGCTACAGTATACTGCCTTCCTAGTGGCTAGCTATCGACGGTAACTTTTTTTTTTGTAGCCCCTCTGGAATTCATAGATTCACAGGGCTGGATTCACACAGCTTCAGTGTATTTTTTCCCACTGCATGTATTCCTCTCCAGCTCCCTGTCCAGTTGAATGAGCCCGCAGTGGCCTCAGGTAGAAGTCCACATCTCAAATTTGACTTTCACGGACATTTCAGCAGCGTAAAAGGTTTTCTATTATTGGAGGCTCTGGTTGAACTCTGGTTGCGAGGTTAGATAGCGTGGTGTGAAAGGAGCTGAGAGATGGTGGAAATGTTTTACATGTGATGCAGCAGAATTCTGGAGCCCTGTAGATTCAGTACACCCTCCTGGAGACTGTTAGACCGGTCCAATAGGATTTCATCCTTGGTCCCGTCTGCATTAGAATTACGTTTATACTAGCATGTGTGGTGTGGAAAGATAAGAGAACGGGGCATGCTATGTGTCCAGCTGTGTGTGGGGGGTGTGTTTGCGTGTGTTTTGTGGGTATGCAGGCTTGGTTGAATGCACCAAGACCAAGCCTTTGTCATCGCCTTCTTTTTTTTTTTCTGATATTTCCACGAGCTTAAATCTCCGGATTTGAAAAGCACACTTTTAATGTAGGGAACACAATATCATCAGCAGTTGCCATGAGACAGCAGCCCTTTGTGCCGCAGCTAAAGGCCAAGTCACACAGAAAAGCGCTCCCTGTTTCATGTTCTCCATTTTAATGACCTTCAAAATGTCAGTTAGAATGTCCTGACAGCCTACGAGTCCCCTGCCAGCGGCCCCCGTGCACTTGCTCTCGGACCCCCACATCAGCTCCCTTCGCTTTAGTGTGTCTCTGGAGAAGGAGGAGTGGAAAATGAGATGAAAGAGGGATAAGGGAAGGGCTGACTTGTGCTAATACGCCTGCCAGTAATTTGGCTTGAGACGAGTTTGGATGGGTACCTCGGACAACAGTTGGATTCCTTTCCTTTTGTGCCAGGTTTCGCTTCTTTCCCAATGAGCTACACACTCAGTGTCACTAAGAAATAAAGCCTGTTGATATGCAGCTGAAATAAGTATTGAGTTCACCATGTGTACATCCTGATGTCTGGTGGAAGAAAGGTTTTCACATCGGATGAGTATATTTCATAGGGTGTGACAGAAGCTGTGTATAATGCGTAGCAGATGGATGTCCATCTATTGACTCAGCAGTCTGTAGGAAATGCAGTTAAAAATGGGGTAAACCGACTCTTGCATATCAACAAACTGCTTCTAATGCACATCAGCTACTCCTCAAGATCATTTAGACTGACAGCTCCCTCATTCACATGGTTTATTGCTTCTCAAAAGTTTGGAAACAGAATTGATTTTTTATTAACCCCAAAACAACCACTTACACGTTTGCTTGCATGTGAAGCATATACTAGCTACATCAACTTCAAAAATTCAAGTTTTGGAGTGGTGCCCAAAATTAACAGAGCCCTACTCTGTATCAGAATGACTGAGAAAGCTGTATAGCATTAATATCAAATACATTTTACAAACCAATAGCACCAGACTGAGGTATTGCTACAATTCTCTTAGTATATTATACTGATTATGAATCAGGATTCATTCAGTAGTCGAAAAATACCTATAAATAAAACGCTACGCTAAGATGTGGATCCAGATGTTTGAGAAGTAGTGCATTTGTTTGTCTGAATGTTGCATTTATTGTCAACACAAACCGTCATTATGCTTTTAATTAACTTAATTACCTTATTATTATTATTATTATTATTATTATTATTGTTATTATTATTATTATTATTATTGTTGTTGTTGTTGTTGTTGTTGTTGTTATTATTATTGTTATTATTATTATTATTATTATTATTATTATTATTATTATTATTATTGTGTAATAGCAATACAATTTGCTAGCCTCTGACAGAGGCTTTGCCTCAAGTCTGTTAGAACAATATGCTGCTTGTGACTCAGTATCAATTTCATAATCCCAAATACCTTTAAATACCTTTTGGTCTCTAGTCTTTTCATGATACATAAATAGAATATCAAAAAAAAAAACTCTAACACAAGAAGTGGAGACTTTTGGGAAATAGTGTATTTGTTTGTAACATCTGAATGTTTGAATGTGTTTATTGTAAAACACAAACAGCCCTGATGCTCTTAGTTTGTCATGGTTCTGGTTCTGAATTAAACTGTCTCTCATTAAAGTGTCTGAGGCCTCTGAGTTCAGGAGAGCGACAGTGCGTAGCTCTGTTCTTGTGCTGGTGTTGACTCTGAGACACTCTCTCTCTTTTTTTTTTTTTTTTTTTTTTTTTTGGATGGAGGCAGTGAGCCCACGTGTGAGAGCTATGGCTGTGATAATGGATCCGGACATGAGTGATTTATAACCTTAATTAAAATTTTCCTTTCTCTCGCTCTCAATTACTCTGTGTTTTACATGACACAGCACCCCTCATTAGAGCCCTAATCCATGTCTCCTCCACACTCCGCTCATCTCTACTGACACCTTGTGTTATGAGCACTGGAGCAGCTGGCTACCTCACTAGGTACATGGGCCAGACCCCAGTCCCAGAAACCCAGACCCTAGGAGGGTTTCCCTCCCAACCTTCCAGTGTCCTGGAGTATAAGGTTGAGCAGAGGGTTCCATTATGAAGGACATGCTGTACTGAAGGTGCTTGACTGATTTGAACATTCTGACCTTTATAGTGCTGTCATCTATAAAGCCAAGAGTCTAGAGCCATGTGTACCATCTACAAAACATGTCTAGGGTCAGGGGTCTTGTTTTTCAAAGTCCATCTGTTGTTCCCTTCAATTCAGATGAGGTTGGCTTTGGTATAATAATGTATCATACACTACCAGAATATTTTATAATATAATAAAGAGTAGTATTTTTAAACTGACTAGGTTTTCATAGAATAGATTATTAGAACTTTATCACATAGGTCTATAGAAATACAGCCCTAAAATAGGTGGTCCTTCATTTGGAGTTTAATTTAGACTCATGAGTTTGTGGTGAAAAAATGAGTGAAATGGTTTCTCCATCAGTCTCAAGGACAGTTTCAATAAATAGTTATATTTAGACCCATGAAAATTCCAAGACATGGAATGCGCTAATGGTTCTTTACACTGGTACAAAAAGTGTCTAATATTGTAAACAATAATCATCAGTAATTGCCATGTTTTTATAATGGCAGTTACACAGTACAACACATCAGGATGAGTGTACATACGCTTGTCTACTATTAAACTGGTGCGACGTTTTTGAAAACAGTCCAAACCTATGAATGGTGGGATCTGTGAGTCATGAGAAAAGGTCAGGACTTTAGCAAAAGGCCAGTCTCCTGCGATTATGAATATGACATAAGTGGTATTTCAGAGAGGACAAATGTACTAGATGCTACAACGATGTTCCATTAAAGTGCACACTGCATTAATATATAGAACCTGCTTACAAGGAAGAGCTTGTGTTCTGCTCTGTTTCTTAAAGCTACTGCACACGTCCCTCCGACAAACTCCACCAATCCCCCGTGTCAACAGGCTGCAGCAGCTTTAGGATCCTAACAGCCACAAGCGAGCAACATCCATTACCCAGCCATACAGTAACAGGCAGAAGATCCCCACTCTGAGCCTCCTCTCTGTCTCCCCTCCCTTCTCTACCACTCTCTGTTTATCTGTCCATCTCCCTATCTGCTTCTCTCTCTGTCTTTGATTTCTCTTCCTCCCTCCCTCCAACCCTCCCTCTTGCATTTTCACTTTTCTGGTAGCTGCAAGGTACAAACTCTCTCCATTTATCTCATATACAACAGCAGTGAAATTTCTCTCCTTCAGCAGCAGGAGAGCTGGGAGCTGGAGCTTTTTATTATATCTCCTCCGTGAAGATGCTGTACAATTGTATGTCCAGTGGGCATGAGGACTCCCATTTGTCTGACCTGACAGCTAAGTTACTAATAAAACCTCATGAGCTCGGTTTAAAAAGTTTATATATTTATAGCATTATATTACAATATTTGTAAAATGTGAATATTGAGATATATTCAGGTTGAAAGTGGTGATATTTCTGGAGCACGTTAAATTAGTTTCACTTTATAGTTTCAATGAGCTGATGTTTTCTGGGCGGCACGGTGGCGCAGCAGGTTAGTGTCGCAGTCACACAGCTCCAGGGACCTCGAGTCCCGCTCCGGGTGACTGTCTTTGAGGAATTGTGTGTGTTCTCCCTGTGTCTGTATGGGTTTCCTCAGGGTGCTCCGGTTTCCTCCCACAGTCCAAAAACACATGTTGGTAGATGGATTGGTGACTCAAAAGTTTCCGTAGGTGTGAGTGTGTGAGTGAATGTGTGAGTGTGTGTTGCCCTGTGAAGCACTGGCGCCCCCTCCAAGGTGTATTCCCACTTTATGCCCAATGATTGAATGAATGAATGGATGAATTATGTTTTCTGCAAGATCCTTGAAGCATTTAAATGACAATACTCAACATATAATGGCCTTCTGCTTCTCTCAGTGGACATCAATGGTGTGTACACACTCTTAATCAATGGCTTATATTGCTCAAGGAAAGACATGGAAAGAGCATTCCTACTGAGGTTCCCTTCCCTTCCTTTATGTCTGAATTGCTTTAATATTAATTCTAGTCTATTGAGAGATCAGAGATATTACTATAAGCACTAAATGAGGATGTTAAATATTATCGCTGTCCAATTAAAACATGTATCTCTGAAAATATCCCTTTTACAGGACAAGGAAAAATCCTTCTTATATTTCAGTGCAAGTGAATGTAAAAAGATTTTATTCCACGTCATGTTGGAGCATTTCTATTGGTCCATTCATCAAGAAATGTTCATACAATGTGAAGTACAACTGCTGTGTTCAACAAAAATGGAGATACACAGACACTTCAAAACCCTCTGGACGATCTTAAGAATGATTCTCTTTGTAAAAACCTCCTGTAATGTCCTTCAGATATGGTGTGAGCACACCATAAATATACTGGTCATCAGTGAGGGAATGGTTTGAGAAGTGACAGCTGTTGGGTCATCAGCCAGTCAACATGATTCAGAAATTACAGGCCTCAGAATCATCAGTCATGACCCACCATCACTTCTCATATATCACTGCAAGAGTCGTTTACAGTGTTGTGTCTCCTGCTAGAGACGCAATCAGCTCCACCCCGGAGAAAGGCAAACCCGATTGTCTGATGGTGGTTCTGTTGAGCAACTTGGAAGCATCAATGTCAAGGACGTTTCATTTCATGTTTCATGATCAGACACTGTAACGGAGATGGGCATTGCATTAATCTCATCACTGCTGACACTGGGACTTGTTGCCATGGCAGCCGTGAAGTTAAGCAACTTGGAAGATGAATGTCATCAACACAGCTGCAATGCTGAAAGCCCTTGTAATTCTTGTTCTGCTTTGCACGCCTTCAAACCTGAAAGTTAGCTGCTCCGTCTCTTACAACTGTTTACCCTCAGGCTGAAAACTGAGGCAGAATTTTTAACTGGAGCATGTTGTGTCTCTAAAAACAAGAGAGGTCTAGACCTCAACAGCTTTGAATGCATGAGTCACATCGCAACAACATTTATGAAGCGAACAACACCTGAGAACACATCAGTATTAACACAAACGCAAACGTGAGAACAGGGCTGCAACCTGTGATTGAGGTTGTAGTTCTGTTCTCACGTATGTATTTTTTTTCTCGCAGTTGTAGTTCTGATCTTGCAGTTCTAGTTTTGTTTTGACATTTGTAGTTGTGTTCTCGTGGTTGTAGGTTTGTTCTCACATTTATATTTCTGTTCTTGCAGTTGTAATTTTCTTCTCTCATTTGCATTTCTGTTCTCACAGCTGTAGTTCTGTTCTCGTGGTTGTAGTTCTATTATTGCGGTTCTGATTCTGTTCTCATATTTGTAGTTCGGTTCTCATGGTTCTAATACTATTCTCACATTTGTAGTTCTATTCTTGTGTTTGTAATTCTGTTTTCACGACTGTAGCTCTGTTCTCATTGTAGTTCCGTCTAGAAAACATCTCCACAGCTTTAAGCCCCTTATAGTGCTCTAGCCCATTCTTGGCATTGGTTATGGTGATTGACCTTAGACTCATGTGCAGCTGCTCCAGAGCATCTCATTTTGTTGTACACATTTCTGTGGAGGCTGAACCAGATTGAGCCCACCAGAGGTTCATCTTAAAGGAGTGTAAAGCAGCTCAAAACTTCCAAGAGGGATGAATCAGTATTAAACAATAATAAAGCATTGTTCTTTCTCAATAATACATCTTGTGTGTAATTAAAAAGATTACCCTGACCTCATATTCTGGATGTTTCTTTAGATGAATCATTTGATCTGCTATTTTCACTCTTTCATGCCAAAATACCAGACCATTCTCCAGCCTAATCATGTTTTCTAACAATGCTTGCTTATAATTAAGCATCTTTAATGAGGTAAATGTTTTAAAGAGCTTACAACTTTATTTTAATCAATGAAAATCCCCTACAGTTTGAAGAAGGCATCAAGACATCTCTGCAATGTAGTTCATCATCTGAAAATACTCCACTTGCAGAGCCCAGAAACATGTGTTTGAGTTGTGAGTTGTGAGATAAATAACTGCAGGCCAAGTAATCATTAGATTTACACCCAGTAACAGCACGGTGCTCAGCTCTGTTAGAATAACTGGCCTTCCCTTTTTACCCCCGACCAGCAACAAGGAGCATCCGGATGTCAGAGGTGCTTTCCATCCAGCAGAAGATAATGAGGGCAAGTAACTGCAAGGCTACAGAGCAGTGATGAATTCACTTATCTCTCTCCCAGGGCTCAGTCCGCTGCCATGCTTCCATTTCTGAGCATCATCCTTCCCTCTAACAGTTACAACAGTTCACATATTCTTCCCTGCACTGCTCAGTCAGCTCTGGCTAAGGTTTGGAAAATACCAAGCAGCCATTGGCATATGGTTAATGGTGTGCTATTACACACACTTACTTTTGCTGTTCCACTTCCTAGATGTAAATTCAGAGACAGTAGCTCATCAGTTGGTGGACTGTCCACACGCCAGCTGAGACACTGAGGGGTTTAAAGCTCTAGCAGCACTGCTGTGTCTGATCAAGACTATCTAGTGTGAATGATCCACTATCTAAATAATACCTACTTTGTGGTGTTCCTGTGTGGTCCTGATTGTTGAATAACATGTGGCTAATACAGTATGCAGAGCAACAGATGAACTAACGTCTGTGAAAGTAGAACTACAGTCTACCCCGATATAGTCAATGGAGCTGATTAAATGGATAATGGATGTAGATAGAAGGAGATTGTTTGAAATATTTTATACACAAGTGGAATTCTGAAGAAGCTATTTGAAAGTATATCATTTTCAATGAAAGAAAACCTCAGTTTATAGGAGAAATAGAACATTTCTAACTTTTAATGTAAGTTATATATATATAATAAAAAGTCTTTTTTTCCTGAAGCAATTTTTAGAGCATTCCTTTCGGTTCATTCATCATGAAGCTTTAGTGCAACGTAAAGGGCAAGTGGTATTTTCTAGCCGTGGGAATAAATGAAAAACTTTAATTGGTTTTTAAAAATGACTGGTCCTTGTTATATGTAATAGAACCTTTTCTGATACCATACAGAACCCTTTATTGCTAAGAATGGACAGTAGGTAGACTACCTTTCTCCCAAGAATCCCTGGGGCAAACTTGAATGAGGCCACTCCTGATTGGACGCTCCTCTATTCTGATAGCCCAGATACCTGATGCTATATTTGAATGCCTATGCATTATGTGGATGGTTATATACAGGAAGTAAGTAGGCTAGTATGTGCATAATAAGCATATGTTTTATGAGTAGTTGAGTGTTGTCCCTTTGGGCTGGTGGAGGTCTTGTCTATCATCTAAACACTCTTGCCTTCCCCGTTCCATATCCTCACTCCTTCAGGGCTCTTTATAGACTCCGTGATATTTCTCTAACCCTGCTCCTGGAGAGCTGCCTTCCAGAAAAGTTCCCTTCCAACCCGACTGATCACATTTAGTCCAGATCATTATCAATCAGCCCACTTAATTAGCTTGTTCTCCAGTTAGTGTGTTGGAATAGAGCTGAATATTTTAGAAGGGTGCTTTGTAAGCTCAGCAGTTTGTAGACACCCCTTATGTTTAGTGAATCCTGTTACTTTAACGTGCACTAATTGTGGATACTGACATTGCATCTATCTCCATAGAAAAGCATGAGATAAAAAAGTCACAATGGTGAAAAGACCACGGGTCGGCACTTAGTAGCATACAACAGCTTCAGAATTCGGCTGTAGAGCAGTGGAATTGTTTATCTTTGGGATGATTGAGTACCTTCCACTACCAGTTAGGTGACTTGGATTGACATCATTGATGTTCTCATAGCTAAACACCATCAAACCCTCACAGAAATGTACCAACATTCTATCTAAATCCATCCCAGATGTGTACAAGTGGGAAAAAATGACCCATCCATAGGATGCAGTCACAATTTTTTGGGCATGGGCACCATATTGAGTACTGATTGTCTTGATACCGAGGGCATCATTAGTGCAAGTGGATAAATTGATCTTTGCTGGAGAGAGTCTCACAACACTCAAAATCACAGAAGATCACTGCCTTTTTATGCTACTGGGTAAAGGACCCTACTGTGTTGCATTATGAGGAGATAAATGATGTTATATTCTGTTAGCCATATTAGCATTTTCCTCATATGATCTAATGAAAAACTGCTAGAGCCTTAGACTCCAATGTAGGTCTCTGCTCTTGTGACAGAGTCAGTTGTTCATATACAGATCATATACAAGCTATTGTATATTGTATAAACTTGTAGCATATTGCCCTGTGAAGGACTGGCGCCCCCTCCAGGGTGTAATCCCGTCTTGCGCCTAATGATTCCAGGTAGGCTCTGGACCCACCGTGGCCCTGAATTGGAAAAGCGGTTACAGATAATGAATGAATGAATGAATGTAGCATATTCTTGAAGGATAATGTTTTATTGTGAATATCTGCTTAAGTTATTGTTCTGATTTGACTTAGTTTAATTTAATTTAAAGTTTAATTATGTTCTTCTGCTTGTCAGAATTTCACTGATTTATCAGTGAGTAATGTGTTTGAAACTTACTTTGGTCGAATCCCAAATGTCTCTCCCTTTGTAGAGCACAGTGTAGATCATAAAATAATGGTTTTGTGTAGGGTGTTTTGTCATAAATGTCATAAATTATTTTTATCCAGCTATACAGTTTATGTTTCCATGTTAGTATATTTAGTAACATGGCGTAACATGAAGTCCAGAATCTGTAATCAGTCGGTAACCACTGTTGTAGACAGTTTCTGACTCTGGGGACACATGAAAAATGGTTTAAAAGGCAGAGTGAAACAACAGAGTAGTTAGTAAACTGCAGCTAAGATAATAGAATTTGTGAAAGCATAACACAGATTGTGCTCGCACATTGTGGTCGTATCACAGCATATTCTGCGCTGAGTCTTCTCTCCCGTCCATCTGGTCCTCAGAGTTTAAACAGTGTTATCCTGATGGTAAACATTCTGTCAGCTCAAGCTTGAAGCTCATCCTTTCGTCTGAGTCTTGTGTCTGCTGCCTGTCTGGAAGATTCTCAAGAACGTGTCTAATGCAAATTTACTTCTGGTTTTCAAAAGTAGAGGAACTTGGACGCAAGATCGTTCATGATAATCTGCCCAAGGTTTATTAAATATAACAGAGTCTGACTGCTGCATGTGCAGTATCTCCTGCTATCTGGACATACACCCTCAAATGTGAAGGTCTGTAATGTATATGTATGTTTCTGAACATACACTGACCTATGCACTGAATGTTTGGATATCACACATAAACAGAAATAGCAAGTACTCTATGGTACATACTTCACTGTGTACCTCCATACTTTGGTAGGTGTCTTTTTTCTGTGGCTTGGTTAGCTTTCTATACTCTAGATCATAGGTGTTCTTCAGCATTTCATACTCCAAGCCTTGCCATATGCTTTTATGCCCTCTGTGGTTTGTTTAGCAATGTTTATCTCCAAATTATTGTAGGTGATCTACTCCCTGTGGCTTGGTTAGCGTTCATCATTTCCAACATCTGGTATATATTCCATTCTTTTCAGTGTATTCAGAATTGTATACTTCCAACATGGTATATTTTCATATCCAGTTTCCTCCCAAGGTCCTAAAAACCCATACACAAAATTGTTCATAGCTGTGAGTGTGTGACAACCCTGTCCAAAGTATGTTCCTGCCTTGAGCACAATGATTCCAGGTAGGCCCTGGGCCCACCAAGACCCTGATCAATATCAACTGGTTACAGAACATTTCTCCAACTTACTTCCAAATGCTATCTTAAAGCAAAGATTCTATGAAGTGGTTGAGTGAGCATCGCACTGAAGACTCTCTCTCTCTCTATTAAGATGATCTTAACACTAAGAGGTTTTTGGCAACAGCACAGGCCCAGGTTTGTTCACACTGTATACCTTCAGACTTGGATGAATGCCTGTGACGTTTTTTACATGATAATCCAAAATTAATTCCATGACAGTTTGTTGCTAGTGCCGGGGTGTATCTGTTGTGCATCTTGTGGCATTTCAATTCTGTGAAAAGATTCAGATCCAACTATTCTCATTAAGCTTGCAGTCTCTTCTACATCTCAAATGGAAGCCCGGCAGCCTCTGCCTAAGCCGTGCAAAGACTTAACGTACCTCATAAATACTTCAAATGAACGCATTTGCCTTCGTGGCTGTTCAGATCGTGCTCTTCTCCTCACTGTCAGACCCTCTAGCACTTTCTGGAGTGTGTGTGAAATCCGTTGGCTGATTATAGTGTAGAATGTTGATAGTGTTCCTGAAGTAACACAGCATTGACATAATGTAATGCTAATGCAAGAAATTTGGTCTTCAGGAATGGAAATGATGCTGAAGACATAGAAAGTGTAATAGCACAATGTTCTATATGGAATATGTATGTGGAGCATACCACTGAAGGCAAATGGCAGGGGCTTGACCAGGCCCCATCTCCTTGGTGAGAAATGAAACCAATAAGATTTTTACATGGGAGTCTTGAGGCTCATGGACTGAGAATGAGCTGCTGCCTCATGACATTCTTCACTTGAGTTGGCTCTGATTTCCTCTTGGTATATTCCTGTCAGCAGCCCTTCATTGGCTAATTGCATGTTGTGGGTATTTCCTTTAATACAAGCATATGATTCTATAATATCCTGCTACTATAATTGTATTTTCACTCTATACAGTGAGGAGGACATGCTTCCACTGTAAACTCTATCTACTACAAGTTTCACAAGGGTAAAGTTAGCGACAACTATTATCTTGCTAAATTGTCAGTCATCCTTTCCCTCCTCCTAGGCTTCTTTTCCGCTGTCTTCTTCCTCCCCAGTGGTGTCTCCTACCTGAGGCTTTAATTGCAGGAGCAGCTGAAAGCTCTTTGTGGCCCATTATGTTTGTATGCAACCGACCAACCCTGCAATTAGCGTTCCACTCGTGGCTGCATTGTCCCATCCTCTGTATGCTCAAAAGGAAGCCTTCTGCGATATGTTTTCCTAGCTTTATCTCACACACTGAATGCAAAGGCAGCATTGGTGCAGCTATTGCAAGCTGCAGAGGCACTGCAGGACATAATACCAAATTCAGAGAACAGTCACTAGGTAGCTGTCTTGGCAGCACGCCCAGGCTGTTATTTCCACTCATACAAGACCAAGCTCCTGTCTCCGTGAATGAGGTGAGACTTCTGAACCTGAAAGTCACATTAAGCCACTTTTAAGATCAGTGGACCTATCTGAGTGTAATCATAAAAGGTTTGTAACGGTGGGATATTTTCGGATTGGCATCAAGGTAAAAGTTTACATATGTTCCTACATAAGTTTTGTTCCCTGAATTTGTAAAATAAGTACAAATTAGACATGGATATCTGGCAACCCTGCATAAAAAAGCAGCCTTAAGTCTTTTTCTAAACCTAGCTTGGAATCTAAACCTATTCTAAATTTAACAGTTACCCTAGACCTCAGCTGAAATCCTAACCACAGAGTCAGGAAAGTTATCTGCGTTTCTTGTAGCTCTTCTTTGGGTGCAAAACAGAGTCTTTGAGGTTATGTAGTGAAACAGCACCACCAGTGGATTGGGGTCCTTTAGTGAACATAAAATACCTACAAATTATAATGTAACAAAATACCCGCAACATAAAAATGAAAGTAGTAAGTGTAAAGTAGTAAATTTAAACTGAACTTTAACACATGCAGGAACATGAACAAGATAAATTTGGCCCCAACTTCCTCCCATAATTCACCCTTTCTACAGAGTCTAGTAATGTATTAGTTACTTTATCTAACAATGAAAACACAGCATCACTCCTGTTGAGTTCAGAATGTAGATTACATTTTATTCATGCTGACACATGCACACTGAGACATACCGACAGACAGAGCTCCTGTTTCATCTCCTATCGCTCCCTGTTTGAGAAGCTGCGCTGTAGTGGTAATTTTCTCCAATAAAGCTCCTGTGTCTGATGCTAAAGCTCTCCCTGAAAGAGATTCTAATAAAAAAATAATCAAAACTACACTGAGATATTAAAATACAGTTAAAAAAAGCAATGTTTTCTCCAGCCACTTTCTCATACATATCACACTACACATTAATCTTCTTCCCAAATAGAATGAAGTAATAGCATTTTCATGTGATTAAATGTTTTTAGTCAATAGCACTAATAATAATAATAATAATAATAATAATAATAATAATAATAATAATAATAATAACTAGTTAAATGCATATAGTGCCTTTCACAAACCCAAGGATGCTTTATAGTCGTAAGCAGGGGAAATAAATGTGACAAATAAAAATTAAAGGCACAAAGAAGAGAAGAGAAATGTGTTGAGCAGAGATTTAAAGTGAGACAGTCGAACAATTACAAAGAACAGGAGGAAGAGAGCTGCAGGGTTTGAGTACAGCAATGCTGAAAGACCCTGATGTCCAGAGTTAGAAGATCTAAGACACTACTAACAAATATAATATAAATATATATTAAATGTCATGGCGCTGACCTTTTGAACTGTTCTTTTATTCATTGATTTATTGTCTGTAACCACTTGTCCAGTTCAGGGTCGCGGTGTGAATCACTGGGCACAAGACTGGAACACATCCTGGAGGGGGCGAAAGCAGGGCAAAACACACTCACACCTAGGCACTTCTGACAGCGACTACCTGTTGTGCTAAAGTGCCACCCCTGATTTGTTTATTCTACATTTAAATCACCATTATTAATCATGATTAATTCATTTGCAAATTGTGCAATTAATTATTATTATTATTTTAATTGATCCACAGCAGTGGTTTAAATGTGATGCCAGGTTTTGTGTCAGTCGCCGCCTTTATTCTAAGGGGCGCTCTTTCCATGTAAACTGATGCAATATTGTTCTATAGGATTGTTCCCATTCATTTTTTTTTCAAACAGTGAAATGTCTCCCACTCCTTCAGAGAGTCTTGGCGTTGAGATAATGGCACCATTAGCAAAATCTGCTTTAGCGCTGGAGGAAATCTGTACAGTACGACTAGCAGTGCGTTTTCACACCGTCTGCCAAGTGGATACAGCGAGTCGGTGTGAAGTGTTGAATCTAAATGTGTCGGTGGGAATATGGGCCCAGGCCTTGTGCTGTAATGTATTCCTGATGATGTATTTCGTGACTCTCTCTCTCTCTCTCTCTCTCTCTCTCTCTCTCTCATTGTCACTCAGCCTCAAGAGCTGTCTATACGATGAGGGACTGTAAAATGGCCTCCGCTTACTTTCCAGGAATTTGATTGGCTCATAAAGCGCAGCGTGTGTCAGAGCTTTGTTTGAGCTGACAGGAAGTGGCTCCTGAAGGATATGACATCGTAATGAGTCTGCGTTATCGCGACCATTAGATGGCCTGCACGCCACAGTTTGAGTGACTGCTGTAGAGCGGCAGACGCTAACAGGGCTCGCAGATCCATCACATTCTCCCGCTTTTGTGCTCCTGCGCTAGAGGGCTGGCTTTTTAATGCTAATTGAGTTTGTTTCGTTTCAAGAAGGCTGGAGTAGCAGAGTAATAATAAAAAATGGCACCAGCCTCGGTGATGAGGGCCTGCGATTAGGGCTGGAGCTCATTCAGATTCCTTACGCTGGGCTGGAGAATCGGCTGTGTCCAAATGATGAGCCAGCCAAGCCCTCGGAGAGAGGAACAGCTAGTCCCGTGGGCCCTATACACACATCCACACGCACACACATAAACACACACACACACACACATTTGCTGCCTGGCATACTGCAGACCTTTACAGGGTGTGAAATACCAGCTGTGTATGCAGCCATCCATCATCATTACACAACCGCTGTCTATTCACAGTCACTCACCCAACACAGCCGCCTGTATTTATTCACTGCCTTAATTACTCATACTCTACTCACTTCTGCTTTTAGCTCCATCCCTCTCTCCCCACTCTCTCTCTGTCTGTCTCTCTTTTTAACTCCACTTCCACCTCTCTTACTCTCGCACACACTTTCTGACTCATAATCTGTCAGTCAGTTCTAACAGTTCTAGACTCTCTCTCTCTCTCTCTCTCTCTCTCTCTCTCTCTCTCTCTCTCTCTCTCTCTCTTTCTCTCTCTCTCACACAAACACACACATGCACACACACACTCACTCTCTATCTCTTTTTCTATCATTTTTGTCATTTTTCTCTGCCTCTTTTTATCTTTTTCTTTCTCTTTCCCTTAATGTGTTTTTTTTTTCTTTTCTCTCACCCACCTCTGTCTCTCCCTAGTCTTACAGCCTCATTCCTCTCTCCCTTTCTCTCTGTCCTCTCACTTTTTTTTTCCTTTCAGGGAACACAGTGTAAGACACATTATGGTTTTTACAGATGGCCTGAACGGCCTGTAAACTTTGAAAGGCACTGAACATGCAGCACATATTCTAGAGTTTCAGCAAGTTCTCTTTCATTTAATTTAATGGCCTCTTTCAGCCACCGTCCTGTGCCATGTTTGCGGAGGTAATTTGGTTGGGGGGGTGGCTCTGTGTGTTTTACTGAGCGAGACGGACACTAACAGATGGTACAGTCTCCTTCCCCAGGTATTAATGCTTAATTATCTGTGTCCAGTTTGCACCTTAATAAAACGCTAATAATCAGAGGAGTTACAGAGTGTGGAGGCAGTGCAGGAAGTAAAAGGGCAAGAGAAACTAGAGAGAGTGAAGCATGTTCAGAGGTGTGTAGGTGTCACTCTCGGGGCATTTGGTTATTACAGTCCAGTGAATGTCCAGCATGTGAACGTGTGGTCTGAGTTCTGTAGCAGAGGATCAAAGAGGTCACATCTCATTCAACACCAGAGTTCAATAAAGCTGCCAGCTTTCAGCCAAGTCTTTCTGTAGACTTGACACTGACAGGTCACCGCAACTCTGCTGTAAATCTAATCGAAAGTGCTGTCCTCAATAACATGGTAATAATGCATAAATAACAGTCTATAGCATTACATATGTTTTATGGGTTGTTGCTGCCTTCCTGTGGTATTTACATGTAAAATCTCAGAATGCCAATTCAAAGGTAATGCATTAATGATACACTTTCAACGTATTAATACATTGAGTTATTAATGATACAATGAATTTAATAAACCAGTTATTGAAAGTGAATAAACAAGTTAAGTTACAACATGAGAGAGAGAGAGAGAGAGAGAGAGAGAGAAAGAGAGAGAGAGAAAGAGAGAGAGGAGCTGGAACCATCCAGAGAACACAGATCCACTAAATATATTAAAAGACATAGATGTGAATATCTGGCAACCGGCATAAAAAAAAAAACAGCCTTAAAACTTTCCCTAAACCTAAGCAAAATCCTAAACCCAACCCTAAACATATCCCTAACTCTAAACTTACAGCGACTCTTACTTTGAACCTACTCCTAACAGCGATGTCCAAAAGATTAGAAAATCAGTGTGTTATGTTTGTGTGATGCTATCGCTAACAGAAAACTCTCTGTTGTTACTATCTCTTCTTTGGTACATAACAAAGACTTTGGATGCATGTAGTGAAACAGCGCCACCAGTGGATCTGGATCCTTTAGTGAACATGTGTAACTACGAATTATGATAAAGAAAAGTGTCCTTAATGTAAAAATTACAACATTTTAATAGGTATGTTATTTAACTAGGTAAATTCTAGACTTGGTTGGGTTCTGAACAAGCAATATAACTGCTCCAGTAGTATTTCCACAGGGACACAGCTTCCACAGAGGGGGTGAAAGATTCTGTAGGTTGATTGATACCACATTAAGGATACTGTTTCAATGTTACAGTGGTGTTCTTAAGCATTCCCTTAAGACAGTGGGCTATATCTGAAACACCCTCTGTGTTGTCTACCAAGGTAGTATTCTGACGGGAGTAAGGCATAGAGTCTTGTTCAGTTGTGTAGAGTGCTGCCTGTATTTGTTACAATATCTCTAAATGTGCTGCTCTATCCTGGCAATGGCAGAACCAGTCTCACATGTGATTAATTCCAAGTAAATTCAGGTCATAGCACTACGTAAGACACTGAATCATGACACACCCCTGGACATAGAAACTGCAACCAGGCTCATGAGTCTGGACCACCACGGAAAGGCATGATCAACTTAAAGATTAGGGTCCACACGTCCAGTGAGATATAACTCAGCGACATTAAAAAAAGGTTTTTTTGGGCACATTGTCCATGGGGGTCCCAGGAGGGCTTTGTAAATGCTCATCAGAATTCACTTCATTATTGTGGCAATAATCATTGTAATGCTTTCAGAGGAACAGAAACCAGCACTGTGCTGGAAATACTGATACACCACACTGAGGCTGCATCAATATTTACCCCCTTCAGTTCTTTAAACAAAAAAGAAGTGCAGGGTATTTGTTATCTTGGGCTGGCATGAGGCCTTTGCTTTCATTTGCTTTTATGCTGCACAATAAACCTGTGTATCATATCGTGCTGCAAGGCCTTTATTGTGATTCCTATCGGATTGCATTATGTACTAAGGCCCTGGACAGCGATCCTTATCTTGCTGTGAATCAACTGCCAAATGGCCAGTGTAATAGAAACATGAGGCCAGTCACTGGGCAACAGTTGTTTCTCTCTCGCTTGATAACAGTCTGAAATATCAGCTAGTGCAGATATGGCTGTAAAGTTGCAATTATGCTCTCAGAAGAGAAAAAAAAAAAAATAAATAAATAAATACACTGTAATTACTACCGACCACATGGGGCCACTTTTTTCTCGGCGAATTGGGGGGCGGAAGTGAAAATACCATAATATGTTATTAATGCAATCGTCTTTCATTATTGTATTACAAATATTGTTTTAATGAAGAAAACACACACACACACACACACACACACACACACACACATGCGCACACACACACACACACACACACATACACACACACACACACACACACTGAGCTCTCTGGTGCTAGTGCCCCGTGGTATAGGACTCTATCCAAATTTCATTAAGGCCCAAGGATAGGAAACAATATGAGATGTCAGCGAAAGAGCACCGAGGCAGACAGGCAGCAGTGGAAGTGTCGAGTCTCCAGCTGGGCTCTAAAAGAGTAAATGAAGTCTGGGACATCACCGAGCCTCATCTGCATTAAACTAGTGCTACTCCCCGAGCGCCTGCACACCACGACTCACACCAGTGCCAGAAAAGTGTAGACTCACACCACTGAGCACACTCCTGGCCTTAACAAAGCTCCACGTCCCTGAGCTTTCTTACGTTTCCGCTGGTGTTTCTTTTCCTGCGTGAGGATGAACCAGAATGTCTTCATTCATCAGACACTCTTCATATTTTCAAAATGCAAAAGCCTGTTTTGTTATTCTGCATTTAAGACAAATAAGAGATATGAAATATATTCTCTGTATGATTTAAAACACATGGAATTTTTTTTTCTTTGTTAGGGTTAAAACATCGTTTTTCAAAAAATCATATCCTCATTCATTCCTTATCTGTAAGCACTTATCTACTTCAGGGTCACGGTGGGTCCAGAGCCTGGAATCATTGGGAGCAAGGCGGGAATACACCCTGGAGGGGGCGCCAGTCCTTCACAGGGCTTCAAAAAACTATAAGATCATTTATTGCTATAATCAGAAAATGAATTTCCATAGATATCTTTTTTAAATTTTATTTTGCTTTGGGTAGAAAGCACACAGAGCTAAGTCTGGGCTGTGAGGTGGAGGACTAAAACATTGGAATCCACAGTCACGCACAGAGCGATGCTCAGTTTTCGTTAACATACTTGCGTGACTCTGAATGTTTTAGTTTTCATAGCGACTGCAATAACACTGAGCTGATGTGTCCTTACCCTCAGAAAGTGTTGCAACCTATAATCATTAAAAAAGTACCTGCAAGGTTAGTAGATTATATTGATACAGAGAAATGGTTGCATATATGTAAATCATCTGAGCTGTGATTTGCAGGCCTCTGCTGGCCCTAATACAGTAAGTGGTCCAGGCTAAAACACTCCTACACTTACTTCAGAGTGAATTGATTAGCCTGTCGTAATGTACTGAATAGGTGTAGATAAGCTGCATTAGGAATATTTCATTCATTATCTCATTCAAGATTCACTACATTGGACCTTCTACATGTTGATCAGATTCGCCCAACACCAGGTGTTATATGAAAAAGTAGTTTTTTCAGGGGTCTGTCATGGCCTTTGTTTGGTTCATCTTTGGTCTTTGGTTTGGTCCTAATTGAGCCCAAAACATTAATTAATTCTTTCATTCATTCATTATCTATAACCGCTTATCCAGTTCAGGGTCGCGGTGGGTCCAGAGCCTACCTCGAATCATTGGGAATACACCCTGGAGGGGTGCACAGTCCTTTACAGAGTGACACACAACATATATTTACTCACACACTCACACCTTTGGACACTTTTGAGTCGCCAGTCAACTACTGTGTGTTTTTGGACTGTGAAGGAAACCGGAGGACACCCACACAGTCAAGGGGAGAACACACCAACTCCTCACAGACAGTCACCCGGAGCAGGACTTAAACCCACAACCTTCAGGTCCCTGGAGCTGTGTGACTGTGACACTACCTGCTGCGCATTCACTTCCATTATTAAGGGAGGACTATTGTGCAAACATTCTACAAATCCTTAAAGGGGCCTTTAAACCACATAATTAAGTATTCACATTGAAACGTCCTGGATTTTGTACACACAAATGGCATCACTGCAGCTCTTAGTACTTTGTATTGTAAGGCATTCACTTACAGTCTGGCTCCCACCCAAAAAGCCTGCCACATTTATCAGCTGAAGGTTACAGATCACTCACTGATTATATTTAGTGTATCTTCTTTGGCCTTCCACGGAAATGAATGGCGGCTGTGTGTGGAGCTCTGTGCCAATGAGGCCGCACCTTTCGGCATTATCATTTTGTTTACAGCATAAAGGTTTATATAGGGCTCCATCTATTTAATACACACACGCCAGCAAATGACGTGAAAGTGATGTGACGGTTCTTATTCGATGTGCAGTGCTTGGAAAAGTGGAAGAGCAGGTCCAGGAGGAGGTTGTGCGCATTTATAAAGGTTACATACACAGAATGCGGCCTTCCATTACCGCGCCTTTGTGCTGAATGATGTAGTATGATATAGCACATAGGGGAAGTCTTGAATAATGCAGTATGAAAGGCAGGCCATTGTTGCATGTCAGAATTCCCATATGTTGTCAGCACACGGATGGTGAGACACCCGTTCTGACCTCAATTCAGTTCTAGCAGTGTGCTGGGAGCCCCCGAGGCTCGGTGTTTTCATGTGCATTGTAAACGTCTCGCGTCCGATTTCCCCTGCGTTAAGAGCAAGCTGCGAAAACACTGGCCAACACAACGCTGCAGAGAGACAGGACATCGGTGTCTGGTTGAGGCACGAGGCTGAGACACATGGAGAGAGAAAGGCAGGCTTGCATATTAAGCAAGTTCAAAGGCTGGAAAAGGAAAAAAAAATTCCACATGTGTCTCCTTCCCCTTTATCTCTGGTAGGCCCTGGTTCCTTCAGAAATGCCCCCTCTCGCCTATGCTTTTGTCTTCCTTCTCTCTCTCTCTCTCTCTCTCTCTCTCTCTCTCTCTCTCTCTCTCTCTCTCTCTCTCTCGCTCCACAAGGCTGGCGCTATTCCTCATTAAAACAGAGGCTGCACACGGTCCCGCCGCTGCCCTATCGCCATCGATTTCCCTGGTCACTGAGGAAGAGCGCTCCCCCAGGAGTCGTCAAACTTCAAAACCCTGCTCAGAAGTCTTTGTTAGCGACTTTTTTTCTTCTCCTTCTTCCTCCTCCTCCCTCCCTGAAAGTACCACAGTTGAAAAAAAAGAGAGAGAAAGTGAAAAGGAATAAAAAAGGAATGGTTTGAAAATGAGAGGCCAGGGCTTGTTATGAAATATTGACAAGCTGACATTAGCTCCACGCTGCCGCCATTTGATGCTAACCTTCTTTTCACTCTTCTCTTCTGGAGATCTGAGAAGACCCAGTACAATACGTTCTCCTCCTCCTCCTCCTCCTCCTCTGGTGTATGGCATGAGATTTGTGAGTCTGTATGAAAACAAACCCTGCGTTTCTTCACGGACATATGGACGCGTTCCTTGATTCTGCGGCGGCTCATTAAAACGACATCCAACTATGTGAAATGTTCTGCTACAGCTACCAGCAGATAGGATGGTCTTTTATGTTGTATTCATGTATGGAGCATTAGAGAGTTGCTCTTACAAAATGGGCCATACATAATTATGTACAAAATATACGCTGTTGGCAGACAACTCAGCCCAGCAGTAACACTGAGGGCTTAAAATGTTTTTGGCAGCACTGCTGTGTCTGATCCACTGCCCAAATAATAATGGAAACTAGGAGGTCATTTAACGGTGTGGTGTGTATATATATAAATAACTGTAAATGATTCCTTTTCAGGAGCTCAGCAAGGAATAAATCAAAAATAAAAGTCCTCACACTGAGTGAGTTATGGCCAGGCTTGCATCACCGGTCATTCGGCCCAGCACCTGTTTGACTTTCTCTTACGCCTGAATGATTCATGATTTCTATATCCCTGCAAAGATTACTGGAAATTGGAATGTGTCCCACCCTGCGTAAGCCATGGTAAAGGGCTGTGCTTTATGGGGGAGTTGGGTGGGCACAGAGCTGCAGGGCCCTTTTGGTTTTCATCGATTGCGAGCAGTGTGGAACATGGCTTGGGGACACTGGCTAAATATTTAAAGGCTGAGGCTTGATGGTCGTTTTTGTGACTCAATGTTACCTGTTGAAAAAAAGAATAAAATATAGGGTTGAAATCTGTGACTACTGATTACATTGGCTGTGTCTTCAGGGCAGGGAAGTGTGAGGGTTTTCATGCAGTTTAAAGCTGTTAGCACTGAGGAAGTGCCTCTCTGTCATTTTTAGCACCAAAACTTAGCCAACAATATTTGTGAAAATGATTAATAAAAAAGTGAAACTCATATGAAATGAAAAGCAACAATGGCTGTGAATTTTTGAACCAGTTTATGCTCCATAGGGTGCGTCCACCATGACTGCAGCTATGTTTAAAATATAATACAATATCTCTGGTACATCCCGATGTAAATACTTTCATAAAGTGAAGGGGAAACTTTGGAGTAACTTGTGAGAAAATGAACCTGCAGTTTATTGCAACATGGTGCTTTTAAGAGTCCTCGTTCATCTTTCATTGCTCACTAGCAGCTCAACACAGAGCCACATCATTTCACACAGAGATCCAACAGTGTCCAAGTTAATCTTTTAAAAGAGTTACTAGCAAATATTTTAACATGTTTAAATACATTTTTTAAACACACTATTTAAATATATTCAATTGTATTAAGCCATAGAATTGTTACAAAAAAACTACATCATAACATAATGATTCTGTATCAGTTTTTTCTGTATTAAATTTTGTGTCCTTTTTCCTAGAACTGTAATTCAAATCAAGGACCAATATGAATCTTTATTTTTAAGCGTGTAGGAACATTGAGTGTCGTATAATCTCTTTAGCGACCTTGTTAGGCCCAGAAGATATACGTTAAAACAGAGCAATAAAAGATCCAATGAGGAGTCTCCTCAGGTGGAGAAAAAGGTGGATGGATGAAAAGAGAGGTGAGCATGGCCGTGATATTCAGACATGACCTTTCATAGCAGACACCTCTCAGCTTAGATTGCAGACACTGTTAACTGAAATGTCCAGCCATTAAGCCTTGAGCGGCGGTCTGCTATAATTGACCCCCTCAGTCTTCACCGCTGGCTCAGATTCTTCATTTTGGATCAGAACGTCCTCGGACTTAGAAATAGAACATGTGCAATTAACGGCATCAGATATAATCACAGCTTTTGTAATTGAAACATATTCTTTTCAAATACCTATCACTGACTTCTTATTTAGTAGAACTTACCTTTAGCAGAGAGATAAATGATATTTAAGATATATTTCTTAATCCATAAGTTTATGACTTCATCGTCCACATATTTCTGCATGGTATTGTAATTAAGTTATGGTTCAGTGTGAGATCCTTGTAAGATGTACTTGTACTTTTTTTTTTTACTTAAAGACCATGCCCAGGATTCATACAGTGTATACACATTATAGATGTACTCCATGTAGTTGTAAACATGAATTCCTTATTTACATTTACATTTATGCATTTGGCAGACACTTTTATCCAAAGCGACTTACAAAAGAGGATCTAACATTCAAACTACAGCACAAATTATACAAAATACCTTACATTAAATGCAATACGCCAGGAAGTAATAAGTGCATTAAAGAAAGACATTCAGTGCAAGAGATACTCTCGGAAGAGCTGGGTCTCCAAGGATTTCTTGAATGCGGAGAGGGTTCCTGTTGCTCTGATAGTGCTTGGAAGCTCGTTCCACCAGCGTGGTACCAGAGATGAGAATAGCCTCAACTGACCTGTGGGGGGGTGGCCGTGTTAGTTGGTGGTCCTTTGAGGAACGGAGAGGGCGGGCGCTAACATATGGTTTTAAGAGTCTATTGAGGTAGATGGGAGCAGAACCAGTGAATACTCTGAAGGCCATCATTAGTGATTTAAATTTGATGCGAGCAGCTAAGGGTAGCCAATGCAGCTCAACTAATAGGGGCGTGACATGTGCTCTTTTAGGCTGGTTGAAAACCAGGCATTCTGCAGCATTCTGGATCATCTGTAGCGGTCTCACAGCACAGGCCAGAAGACCTGTCAGGAGGGCGTTGCAATAGTCAAGACAGGAGATTACTAACGTCTGAACAAGGAGCTGTGTTGCATGTTGAGTTAGGTATGGGCTAATCTTCCTTATGTTGAATAGGGAGAAGCGGCACGATCGAGCTACAGCGGTAACGTGATCTGCGAAGCTCAGCTGGTCATCAACCATGACACCCAGGTTTCTTACAACCTTGGTGGGAGCCACTGATAGGGACTCTAGCTTGATGCTGATGTTGTGGAGAATAGCTTGCTTGGCTGGGAGGACCAGCAGTTCAGTTCTGGATAAATTCAATTGGAGGTGATGTTCCTTCATCCTTATATGTACACAGTGTGAAAAACTCGCTCTTGTAGATTACTCTGGATAAGAGTTTGTGGTAAATGCTTTGAATGGAAATGAGAAATTTGTCTTAATCCTGTTCCTAACCCTTACCATTGACTTAAGCCTAACTCTAAGCCTTACTTTAAGCTCCAGAGTGTTAGAAGGAGAAGGATTTTCTTTTGTCTACAGCACTCTTTCTGTAAACCCATATGATATATATTATATTTTTATATTTCTATGTAGTCACCATTAACGGCCAAGATTTTTTTCAATTTAACATTTTTTTCTAGCAGAAAAAAAAATTCTCTTTACTTGAGAAATGATCATTCAGCGCTTTCATCAGAAAATTACTTTCCACTGAGATCAGTTTGGAAATCACTTGTGGCTAAACCTGGGCTGTAGGCTGGAGGACCTGTGTCTTGGAGATATATTGCAAAACACATGTATCTCCATTTTATGGATTTTTAGTTTTGAACACAGCAGCTGTCCTCCACTTTATGTGAATTGTTCATGATGCATGAACCAATAGAAATGCTCCAAAATTACTTGGAATTAAATCTTTTTACTCTGACTTCCAATGGACTTTAAGAAGGGTTTTTACCTTCTCCTATAAAGTAATTATTTTGGAAGATTTTTATTTAGTTTTTCTATATGAACAGCACAGTGGTCAAGTTTCATCAACATGCTTTTATTACTCAGACTAGTTTAGTTTTTATAAGAAAAGCTAGGGCTGCACACAGCTCTGGGCATGTGTGTTCACTGATGTGTGTATATGTGTGTTTCACTGCACGGATTGGGTTAAATTCAGAGAACAAATTCCTCTGTGAGCAAGCACAGTGGCCAGTAAATCAAATTCTAATTGCATTCTAGTTTGTTGATGGGCATATGAGCATTAGAACTGATGCTGTAGGGAGTGTTAAACCTGATGTAACTTCACTGAGGCTACAGTACCATTATTAGAATAAGGGGCCAGAAATCTAGCAATGAGCCAGTTAAATGTCTTTTTGGGACATAATTACAGTATTGGCCAGATATATAATAATTATGCTTACAACGAATGTTTGTTTAGTGATAACAGTTTGAATTTTTGAGTTTTTTTGAGTTTTTGTAGAAAAGTCAGAAATAAGATGGACCCTGCAGATGAGCAACTCTCTGAGTCTTTAAATATGAAGTGTATTATGAGTTTGATAGGTGCAGTGACCAAACATGATGGTTGCCCTTGAAGGGTCAATGGGTACATAAACCCCACTTTATAGCGAGCTGTAAACATGTTGAAATTCACCGTCTCTGTAATCATTAATGTCTGCAATCAAAGCAGTCCCATCAAAGTAGCACTGATTGTTGTTTTTATGGTGATTACATGTCTCCAACTGGAAAAAAAAAATCCCCTAACATCAAGCCTAGCTCCTCTTGCGGTCTGCTTCATATCTCAGCCTATTTTCTTAGCGGATAAACCGTGAGTGTTTGCATGTCGCCTCCTTCAGTCTCACATCGAAGTGTGGAAGTGGCTGCTTTCTGGCTAGTGGCGAGCATTTGTTTATTTAGCTGATGAACAAGCTGGTGTAAAGAAATGCGAGTGTAATCTCTTTAAGAAGAGTAAATCAAATATTCCCGGTTAAATGAAAACCAAACATAATGCCATGTCTGTGTTATGTGAGACAACGGGGCCGATTTGGAGAGATCTAATAAAGATTGCTCTGGAAAAGCTTATTTAAATGGGCTTGATTAGATTTATTAGCCCATTTGCATGCTGATGGCCTTTGTTTGTCTATTAAAAAATGAATTGCATCACTCGGCACAACAGAATGCAGAAATGCCCTCATAAAATCACACCCATTTGCAGGGATTTCAATCCGCTTTGGATGGAAAATCATTATATCACTGATGTTGTGTACACAAACCATAATAAGTGTTTATGGCCTCTTTGTAAAGGTGGTATATGAGTGGGGTAATTCATCAACCAAGCCCCGCTCACAGATACATTTATTTATAGTATGTTTTCTGAGGTTGGACAAGCTGTACAAATCAACCTTTAAAACTGAAATTGTTGCAATATTTAAAAGTGTATAAAACTGGTTTGTAGAAATGTATCAATTGGGAGCAAATGCTAGCTGATATTTCACAAGTTTATTTCAACTGAGAGCATTTCCAAATGCCTTAAAGTAGTGTTGCTATAGCTCCAGGGCCTTGAGGTCTTTGATTCTATTCTGAGGCCTGTGAGGCGAGTGGTATCTTCTCCCTGTGTCTGCATGGGTTTCCTCCAGGTGCTCAAGTTTCCTCAAAGTAACTGAAACTGCCCAGAGGTGTGAGTGTGTGAGTGACTGGGTGAGTATATGACATTCCCCACAGCTGTTGTTTCTGAGTTGACTCCAGACCCACTGCAACCCTGAGGAGAATGAGGCGGTTATGGAAAATGAATCAATCTATGAATCAATGAATCAGTAATGTTTTTTAAAAAGATCTGCCCAATTCAGTCATTAACATCAGCTCAGCTAATCATAAGCAACACATTATAATGAATCAATAAATCACAACTTCACCAGCTCTGTGCATTAGCGGTGCATTTAATTCTTTCCTCTTTCTGATCCTTTTTGTCTTGAATACAAATAAACGTGGATCTGACTGATTTAAAGAATCAGTCGTCTGCTGTGGCACAAATCTGAACAGAAAACTGCACAGAAACATTTGCTCTTTCCTCATTGTAATTTCCTAACCCTAGCCTCACGTTCCTGTTGATTATGTTTGTTAAGCTGTTTGTAGAAAAGACAATGAGGGCTAATTGAGGTGGTGTGTTGCGTTTTATGACTGAATCATTGTGTGATTTCAAGCTCAGCGTGACGTTCTGTTTTGTTTTGGGCTTTTATTTATTTATTTATAGCTACTTTTGTAAAAAAAAAAAATGTCAGTAAATAGTGTTTAAACAGCTTTTAGCCCCAGAGCACTCAACCTCAAAAGACCTAGTGTGTGTGGAGCTTCATGTGTTACCTATGTGTTGAGATGAATTGGTGTTTATGATCCAGAGCTAATCACCCAACATTAGTGCTTGACCTCTACTTATTTGTTTATTGTATTTGTTATTTATTAAATTTAACTTTATTTACATACATTAATTCATTTATTAATGTCTGAATGCCATTAACTCATCACAGAAATCACTTGGACATGGGGAGAACACACCAAACTCCTCACAGACAGTCGCCCGGCGCTTGAATCCACAACCACAGGACCCTGAAGCTGTGTAACAGCCACCCTACGTGCTGCTCCACCATGCTACACTGGTGTCAGCTGATCTGCTACGTTTACGATGAAGGGGGGGATGTCTGACATATACTTTTGGGCCACTCATGACTTTAAGACAGTGGAGATGACTGATACTTCAGCTCCAGAGTGCTGTATTTTGAAGCTCTGACAGATGTGATTTCAAAGGAACCACTGGGATTAACCTGGATTTATGAAGTGTGTGAATGACTCTAAGTCCGTTTTGTCACAAAGAGAGAGAGAGAGAGAGAGAGAGAGAGAGAGAGAGAGAGGAGCCAGACAGATGGGGTGTGGCTAAGTAAACAGCAGCGTTTAAATGCAGCATCAGCAAACACAAAGGATCAGTGCAGTGCAAGGAGCTAATTCTTTTTAACTAACTGCTCCATTTGCCTGAAATTCTCTCTCTCTCTCTCTCTCTCTCTCTCTCTCTCTCTCCCTCCGTCTTCCTGTCTGCCCTGGCTCATCCCGGCTCAGATCAGCAGCACTGGCTCAGTAGTACAGTGTTTATCTGCTTGGTGTGTGATGTGTGCTGCTGGGAGACATTATATACACCCCGACCCTGAGAGGAGCTCCTCCACTGGATCAGTAATACTACTCTTACTGTAAACACTACAGTGAGTGATGCACTCAGATAATGGACTGTATTTTCTTGCACAGATAGCTGAATCGTCAAGGCCACTATAAATGCTATCTGTGTGTGTGTGTGTATGTGCAAGAGAAGAGCTCTTTTTCATTATATGTGTATATTGGGTATATATCATATTTTGTTGGGGACTGAAACCTGTTTACACCCACACACTGTGGGTACCTCTTTTTCTTTCGAGGACCATCAGCAGGTCCCCACAATGTAAAATACTAACTTTTAAGGTGAAGGTGTGAAGACATGTTTTAAGGCTAGGTTTATGCTTGTTGTCATTATGGATAAAGTAAGAGCAAGTCTCCAAAAAATGAATGCAAATATGTAATGTCCTCACATTGCATTAAAACAAACTGATGTGTTCCTGTGTGTGAGAGAAGGAGGAGGGGCAGTGTGTGTGTCTGTGTGATGAGTGACTTTATTTCTTTATGTCTTTTTTTTTCTGTGTGTGTGTGTGTGTGTGTGTGTGTGTGATGCACGCATGTTATTGTCTCATTTAGCATCCAGCCTGGGCTCCAGGGCCCCACAGGAGTTGAAAGGTAATGAGCCTGAAGCGCTGGCTCATCCTGATTTTATTTCATGTTATTTCATTTGATTTTATGCTATTTATTTTCTACCACACTCTGTCGCTTTATCAGAAAGAGAGAGAGAGAGAGAGAGAGAGAGAGAGAGAGAGCTTGCAGCTACGCTAAATTGTCAAATTACCATTGTGAAACAGCACAAACAGGATATTAGCAATCAGGCCCTATTGCTCCTGCTCCCCCTCTGAGGCTTTGAAAAGCATGGAGCAATAACTTTCACCCATGTTTTTCCCGCTGTACTCACCATGCTTTGTGTTAATGCCATTTTGCTCAAACATTTAAGAACCAGGGAAAAGAGGCCGAGCAAAAATGGAGATAGGATATTGCTGCAGAAAACAGAAAAAGTCCTTTCTGTATACCAGACCCCCAGGGTCGATGAACATTGCTTATAATGGGCAGTTTGAGTTGAATATTGAATTGAATATTTTGAAATTCTTGGTTGTGAAGGCTGCCCCAAGCTTTATATGGCTGCCATCTAGAAGGCATTCTACCTTAACATGTAGAATCTGTTGTTAGCTAGCTATGTTTAAGGCACACACTCTAGTAAATTGTAAAAGCGTCTTAGGATGACTCTGAGTCTGTTCTAAAGCATTATGACTGTCACGCCTTCGTCCTGTCAGTCTGTTGTCCCCGCCATGTGCTTTATTTGCACATGGCTCTGTTTTGTTTATGTCCTGGTCTCCGCCTCCTCGTCCGTGTCATCTGTTAACCCGTCCTTCTCGTTATCTGTCTCAGGTGCGTCTCGTTTGTGTGAGTATTTAAGCCCTCTTGTCTCTCATCCGTTTGTCGTACATTTCCCCTTTATCCTGTGTTTTGTTGGTCACGGTATTTAGTCTGTCCGTCTGTCTCTAGAGTTTCCCCGTTTCTTCTCCTTTTTCGTCGTGTCGTTTTTCGTCCGTCTGTCCTGTTTTCCCTGTCCAGTTTCCTTTGTTTTATTTAGCTTGTTTGGCTCCTTGTTTGTTTATTTCCTGTTTTAGTATCGTTGTTTTGTTTATATTAAATTCCCGTGTTTTAGCGAATGTGTCCGCCTCCCTCAATCCGCCCCTCACTCCTGACAGAATGTACGACCACAAGGACGCAGCTAGCGCGGATTACTACCTCAAGGGGTGTGCCGTTCGCCGGACTCCATTCCGCACAGGCCCCAAAGATCCTGTGGGGGAGGCTTTGAAAGCGGCCTCGGAATGGAGTCGCCGGCTCCAGCTCCTGCCTGGCGCTGTTCCGGATCCTATAGCGGAGGAGTCGACTCGGGAATCGAGTAGTTGCGCCAGCGGGAGTCGAAAGAGTCGGCGGAAGAACCGTGCTGGAGTTCCCCCCTCGCTGGAGGATTACCCCCTCAGGTCCGGGGAAATTTTTGGGGGGGCGTTAAGGGTAGGGGCTGTTAGCCTCACCTCCGTACCTCTGAGGTCTGAGGCTAACAGGGGCGCACCTCGAGGTGATCTAATGGGTGCGCCTGTGAAACCCCCTAAACCCTTTACAGCTCCAGCGCGAGCCCGGCGAGCAGCACAAACCCCTGTCCTCGAGAGCGCGGCATACGCCTCTCCTGTCCTCGAGAGCGCGGCGCGTGGCTCTCCTGTCTTCATGGACGTCGTCGCAGGTCCCCCTGCCTCCTTGGACGTCGTCGCAGGTCCCCCTGCCCCCTTGGACGTCGTCGCAGGTCCCCCTGCCCCCTTGGACGTCGTCGCAGGTTCCCCTGCCCCCTTGGACGTCGTCGCAGGTTCCCCTGCCCCCTTGGACGTCGTCGCAGGTTCCCCTGCCCCCGTGGACGACGTCGCAGGTTCCCCTGCCCCCGTGGACGACGTCGCAGGTTCCCCTGCCCCCGTGGACGACGTCGCAGGTTCCCCTGCCCCCGTGGACGACGTCGCAGGTTCCCCTGCCCCCGTGGACGACGTGGCAGGTTCCCCTGCCCCCGTGGACGACGTCGCAGGTTCCCCTGCCCCCGTGGACGTTGCTGCGGGGCTTCCAGTGTCGGTGATGGCGGCACCCGCCGCTCCAGTCCCCGTGATGGCGGCACCCGCCGCTCCAGTCCCCGTGATGGCGGCACCCGCCGCTCCAGTCCCCGTGATGGCGGCACCCGCCGCTCCAGTGCCCGTGATGGCGGCACCCGCCGCTCCAGTGCCCGTGATGGCGGCACCCGCCGCTCCAGTGCCCGTGATGGCGGCACCCGCCGCTCCAGTGCCCGTGATGGCGGCACCCGCCGCTCCAGTGCCCGTGATGGCGGCACCCGCCGCTCCAGTGCCCGTGATGGCGGCACCCGCCGCTCCAGTGCCCGTGATGGCGGCACCCGCCGCTCCTGTCCCCGTGACTGTGGCGGCACCCGCAGCTCCAGTGCCCCGTGACTGCGGCGGCACCCGCCGCTCCTGTCCCCGTGACTGTGGCTACGGCCTCTCCTGTCCCCGTGACTGTGGCTACGGCCTCTCCTGTCGCCGTGACTGTGGCTACGGCCTCTCCTGTCCCCGTGACTGTGGCTACGGCCTCTCCTGTCCCCGTGACTGTGGCTACGGCCTCTCCTGTCCCCGTGACTGTGGCTACGGCCTCTCCTGTCCCCGTGACTGTGGCTACGGCCTCTCCTGTCCATGTCCGTAGGTCGGCCCGAAGGACTTCAGGGCCGATCCCCAGAACTGTGCCCAGGCTGGTTCCTCAGACTGCCCCACAGACATTAGCCAGTCCTGGGCACCCCCTGTTATTTTGGTTCCCTTGTCTGTCCCTGTCATGGTTCCCGTCTCTGTCCTTGTCCCAGTACCCGTGTCAGCCTTTGTCTCTGTCCCTGTACCTGTTACTGTATTCATGTCTGTCCCCGTAAACGTCTTGGTCCCTGTTCCCCTACCAAGTCCAGTCCAGTCTCCTGTGAGTCCTGTCCAGTCCCCTGTCAGCCCTGTCCAGTCTATGTTTCAACCCCCTTGAAATCTTGTCTCATGTTCAGTCCCCTGTTAGTCACGTCCAGTCTCCATATCCGTCCAGCGTTCAGTCCCCTGTCTTCTCTCCAATCCAATCTCCGTTTCAACCCCCTGTCTTGTCTCAAGTCCCGTCTCCCGTGAGTCCTGTCCAGTCCCCTGTCAGCCCTGTTCAGTCTATGTTTCAACCCCCGGTTCAGTCCTCTGTTAGTCATGTCCAGTCTTCGTATCCGTCCAATGTCCAGTCACCCGTCTTGTCTCTGTTTCAACCCTCTGTCTTGTCTCCTGTCCAGTCCCCTGTCAGTCCTGTCCAGTCCCTGTTTCAACCCTCTGTCTTGTCTCACGTCCAGTTCCCGTATCCGTCCAATGTCCAGTCACCTGTCTTGTCTCAGGTCCAGTTTCCCTTCCAATCCCCTGTCCAGTCTCCAGTCCCGTCTCCGTTCCAGTCTAGTGCCATGTCACCTGTCCTGTCTTCTGTCCAGTCACTTACCCCTGTCCAGTCTAACGTTCCTATCCTGTCCAGTGTCTTGTCACCAGTCTCTGCTCCCGTCCAGTCCCAGCACCAAGTTCTGTCACCTGTCCCGTCTTCTGTCATGTCCAATGTCAAAAACCCTGTCAAGTCCCATGTGTCCACTCCTGTCCTGTCCAGTCCGTTCTCGTCTCTTGCTGCCCCCCTTTGTCAGTCTCCTGTCATGTCCCATGTCCCGTCTCGTATATTCGGTCCTGTCGTGTCCCCAGCTCCTGTGTCTGTTCCCGTCCTGTCCTGAGTCCTGTTACCCGTTGGTTTGTTGTCCTGTCTTGTTTTCCGTGCCCTCTCCAGTGCCAGCTCCTGGGGGGTTTAGGAGTACGCGCCCGGGAGTTGCGCGTTCTTGGGGGGGGCATCTGTCACGCCTTCGTCCTGTCAGTCTGTTGTCCCCGCCATGTGCTTTATTTGCACATGGCTCTGTTTTGTTTATGTCCTGGTCTCCGCCTCCTCGTCCGTGTCATCTGTTAACCCGTCCTTCTCGTTATCTGTCTCAGGTGCGTCTCGTTTGTGTGAGTATTTAAGCCCTCTTGTCTCTCATCCGTTTGTCGTACATTTCCCCTTTATCCTGTGTTTTGTTGGTCACGGTATTTAGTCTGTCCGTCTGTCTCTAGAGTTTCCCCGTTTCTTCTCCTTTTTCGTCGTGTCGTTTTTCGTCCGTCTGTCCTGTTTTCCCTGTCCAGTTTCCTTTGTTTTATTTAGCTTGTTTGGCTCCTTGTTTGTTTATTTCCTGTTTTAGTATCGTTGTTTTGTTTATATTAAATTCCCGTGTTTTAGCGAATGCGTCCGCCTCCCTCAATCCGCCCCTCACTCCTGACAATGACATTTTTTCTAAAATCTCTGAGAGGGCATAACACATGTCTGTGAGGATTTGATGGCATTAGTCAGGTCAGGTAGTGATGCTGGATGAAGTTCTGGACCAGCTCATCACAGCAACATTGGCTGAAGACTCTTTTTAGAAACCACTATTCCATGTTTACATTGAGAACAATGACATTAGGCTCATATGCAGCTGCTCCAGTGCATGCATATATATATATATATATATATATATATATATAATTCATTCATTATCTGTACTATAATTCATTACATTATCTGTGTGTGTGTGTGTGTGTGTGTCTGTGTGTACTTACAAGGAAAATTTAATTTTAAACTTGTCTCTAGCCTTAATCCTAATCATAACCCTAATCATAATCATAAATCTAAACCTGAGCCTAACTCCCAAAAATTCTAGGAAAGATATTATCCCAGATCCACAACAGCTCACAGTTCTTTCTGTAGTTTGGAGTTGGATGGATTCAGCAAAACAGCGCCACCAGTGGACTGGAGCATGGTTGGTATTGTGATGAATATTTGGGGATGCCCCCTTGCATCCAACTTGTTCTACTTTTTGGAAACATGAGCAGTAAACACGAGCTCTGACGTGAAATACTGCATTAGCGATAAAGTGTATATTTTCAAAGGTCTGCAAACCCTGAAAAACCTCAAAGTAGACCCTGAAAAGCACAGAGAGAAAAAGTGTAGGACCATCTATAGAGAAATATATTTGAATGCATTATATATTCTCCTAAGTACAGCCACAATGAAGATCAAAATGCTGTATGTGTTTGAAGTCTTATGCCATTACCATTAGTGATAATCACATAAACTGCCACAGGATGCAGCACTATTGTGCTAATGCATGTACACAGAGACCTTAAGTAACTGGACATTGTTGTTTCTAGATATATCTGAGTGTTTGCTATGGGATGAAAAGCTGTGGAAGGTTACAACTGGCTGATCAACACATTAGAAGTTGAAAAATTTCTCTGATAATCCTCGGTTGCATGTGGACATTGTGTGTGAGATGCAAGAGTTAAGTAATTAGTTTAGTTTAGATTCATGGACTAATTAGATTAAGTAAAGTTGATTTTAATATTAATTGTGGACACGTGTGGACAAAAGTAATTAAATCATTTCCATTCAATTTTATTTATAGAGCGCTTCTTCAACAATTGTTGTGACAAAGGAGGGTTACTGATTCTGATGTAAAGAGAACCTGCCTCAGAATATGAGAAAGAATCTTTGACATGATCCAAGAGTCAGAAAAGAAACACCAGAACATATCAAAGAAAGACCAGCACAAACTGCATAAACCAAGAGCAGTATAACACACAAAGCAGTGCAAAAACCTGAAATATTCTACAGAGAACAATAAATGAAAAAGAGCAGTATATAGACAAAGAAGTATAAAATGTACAGTATAAAAACAGAGGTCTATATAAAAAAAAATCTGTGTAAAAACAAAGAGCACTTTGTAAAACAAAACAAAAAAAACAGAAAGACCTATAAACAAAGAGCTTTGTATAACAACAACAGTGTATAAACAAAGAGTAGTATACTTAAAAAAATGTTTTTAAGCTAAATGCAGTGTATGAACATAGAGCGGTGTATAAACAGAAAGAGGCACATAAAAAGCGAGCGGTGTATAAACAGAGAGCGGCAGCGAGCAGTGTATGAACAGAGAGCAGTTTATAAACAGAGAGCGGCATATGAACAGAGAGCGGCGTATGAACAGAGAGCGGCATATGAACAGAGAGCGGCGTATGAACAGAGAGCGGCGTATGAACAGAGAGCGGCGTATGAACAGAGAGCAGTTTATAAACAGAGAGCGGCATATGAACAGAGAGCAGTTTATAAACAGAGAGCGGCATATGAACAGAGAGCGGCGTATGAACAGAGAGCGGCGTATGAACAGAGAGCGGCATATGAACAGAGAGCGGCGTATGAACAGAGAGCGGCGTATGAACAGAGAGCGGCGTATGAACAGAGAGCGGCGTATGAACAGAGAGCGGCGTATGAACAGAGAGCGGCGTATGAACAGAGAGCAGTTTATAAACAGAGAGCGGCGTATGAACAGAGAGCAGTTTATAAACAGAGAGCGGCGTATGAACAGAGAGCGGTGAATGAACAGAGAGCGGCGTATGAACAGAGAGCGGCGTATGAACAGAGAGCGGCGTATGAACAGAGAGCGGCGTATGAACAGAGAGCAGTTTATAAACAGAGAGCGGCGTATGAACAGAGAGCAGTTTATAAACAGAGAGCGGCATATGAACAGAGAGCGGCGTATGAACAGAGAGCAGCGTATGAACAGAGAGCTGCGTATGATCAGAGAGCGGCGTATTAACAGAGAGCGGCGTATGAACAGAGAGCGGCGTATGAACAGAGAGCGGCGTATGAACAGAGAGCGGCGTATAAACAGAGAGCGGCGTATGAACAGAGAGCGGCGTATAAACAGAGAGCGGCGTATGAACAGAGAGCGGCGTATGAACAGAGAGCGGCGTATAAACAGAGAGCGGCGTATGAACAGAGAGCGGCGTATGAACAGAGAGCGGCGTATGAACAGAGAGCGGCGTATGAACAGAGAGCAGTTTATAAACAGAGAGCGGCGTATGAACAGAGAGCAGTTTATAAACAGAGAGCGGCATATGAACAGAGAGCGGCGTATGAACAGAGAGCGGCGTATGAACAGAGAGCGGCGTATGAACAGAGAGCTGCGTATGATCAGAGAGCGGCGTATTAACAGAGAGCGGCGTATGAACAGAGAGCGGCGTATGAACAGAGAGCGGCGTATGAACAGACAGCAGCATATGAACAGAGAGCGGCGTATGAACAGAGAGCGGCGTATGAACAGAGAGCAGTTTATAAACAGAGAGCGGCGTATGAACAGAGAGCAGTTTATAAACAGAGAGCGGCGTATGAACAGAGAGCAGTTTATAAACAGAGAGCGGCATATGAACAGAGAGCGGCGTATGAACAGAGAGCGGCGTATGAACAGAGAGCAGTTTATAAACAGAGAGCGGCGTATGAACAGAGAGCAGCGTATGAACAGAGAGCGGCGTATAAACAGAGAGCGGCGTATGAACAGAGAGCGGCGTATGAACAGAGAGCGGCGTATGAACAGAGAGCGGCGTATGAACAGAGAGCGGCGTATGAACAGAGAGCGGCATATGAACAGAGAGTGGCGTATGAACAGAGAGTGGCGTATGAACAGAGAGCAGTTTATAAACAGAGAGCGGCATATGAACAGAGAGCGGCGTATGAACAGAGAGCAGTTTATAAACAGAGAGCGGCGTATGAACAGAGAGCGGCGTATGAACAGAGAGCGGCGTATAAACAGAGAGCGGCGTATGAACAGAGAGCGGCGTATGAACAGAGAGCGGAGTATGAATAGAGAGCGGCGTATGAACAGAGAGTGGTGTATAAATCACGAGCAGTGTTAATTCTGTATACTTTGAAGCAGGTGAACAGTGTGCATTTCTAGTGAAAGTAAAAGCTAGTCTCAGCAGTCAGTCTGTTAGTGGGCGTGAAGGTGGGGCATTGTGGAACATGCAGATGGCTCCGTGGGAGAGGAGCAGGAACCTTCATTTCATGAGGCTTGTTCTGGAAGGTGGGTGGGGCATGTAGGTGCTGTCTCAGCCCAATTTGAACAATCTTTCTTCAACACTGGGTCAGAAAGCATTGGCAGTTGTTGAGCTTTGCAGAGAGAAATAGAGATATTCATGTTCTTTGGATGATGTTAGACCGGTCCAGTTCAGTTTGGACATAGTAATATTAGACTCAGGATTATATTAAAATGTGAGGCCTGTTCAAAATCCCGACTCCCTATTAAACAAGCTAAAGACTCTGAGAACAATGTTTTATAATTATTTTTGGCAACACTCATTTTCTAAAGCATCCCACCTAATCCCCTGTGTATCCCATTTTAAACACAGTGGCATGAGCTTGCATTTCTTCCAGCAGAATTGGCTTGGATCACTGGCCTTTACTGATGACAACGATGTCAATAGCAGCAGCAGGATGTACTCTGTGTGCACTGAAGCATCCTAACTGCTCAAGCAGTAGCCTCAAAAGTCTCCGGCAGATTCACCTAGCAGCAGGACAATGACTCAATACACAAGTTTTTAAGGCCAAAAACTGGATGGATTCTAACTAGCAGAGTCAGTTCCCTGACCTTAACCCAACTGAGTGTACAGTTTACTTACTGTAACCATATTTCAGAGCAAAATAAATCGTCCCAGATTGAGGAATGAGATGAATGTGTTACACGCCTGTCAGAGCATCACCAGGAAAAGCACTCAGCAGCTGTTGATATCTTCGGGCATTCGTCAGTGCAGAGGATTTGCAACTAAATGAAAGACGTTAATCTTATTTGAGATGTTTCTCATTGGTTCAGTTTTGTGTATTATTCACAGTCACTTGATGAGGGAGCCATGTATAAAAAGGACAATGTTTCCAATGTGGTCCACACAAGACATAGAGTATATGGCCAGGCGTTTCGGAAATGAAGCATGCTTACATTAGATACCTTTCTTCTTACAGTTTAGGGTTTTTTCTTTTCTTTTTAACTTTGCTTCTACATGCTAGAACATTTCTGTGAGGACTGGATTGTATTTAGTTCAGGTTAGTTTAGTTCAACACTTCTCCAACATATCCCAGAGGTACTCATTTTTACTTAGCTATGTTATTATTACATGTCTATTATATTCTTATTATAGTTTATTGCATTTCTATTACAGTATTATTACATTTCAAGTCTGTTGCCACAGTCCATTTATTTATAGGCTGTACTGCATTTTTAATCCTGGCCAAAGAGCCACCTTTCATGGCCATTGTATTACCGTAGCATTGCAGTGATGGCCAATAGCCTACTCGTAATGACACATTAGTCAGCAGGTTTTTCCATTAAGTCATCTGAGTAATCTATGATGAATGCTGCTGCAGAGTGGCATGCTTTATAAATTCAATTGCTTTTCCATTGTGAGGGTATTTGGGGGGCTATATTTAGCCCTGCTCTTGTTTGCTAAGTGAAGCAGCGGTGCTTACATTGAGTCGCTGTGCAGTGAAGCGTTGCTGATAGCTGCTGCAGGAGAATCAGCACCAGAGATGCCATGAAGCAAGCTGAGTGGACACGATGTCACTGAGTCTCTGGGGAGTGTGTGCAAGAGTATGTGCATGTCTGAGTGGGAGGGAGTATGTCATGTACACACACACACACACACACACACACACACACACACACAGTTGCATACGTCCTATATTTGGACTGGTTTTTGCTCTTTTCACATGAGTAATTGACTTAGGGTCATTTTTGTTTTTCTTAGCTTATGCTAATGATTAATATTATTAATAATACATTTGCTTATGGTGACCCACATCTGGATCTTGTGGACTGGTTCAGGCCCACCCCTAATATCACCTGTGGATGTGTGCAGTGCAGTGCTTTCATGTTTCCATTATCTGACCTGATGTCATGATGCCTCTTACAGAACAAGGAAACATCAAACAGCAGTTATGAGATCATATTTTGTTATTTGGGGGCAACACCGTTGACGATGGGAAGGAGCTGCAGGTGGGAAATAACATTTCAAGGAGCCAAGTCTTTTCATATATCCGTGTCTCCTTTTATTAACTCATTTACATAAAGTAGACAACATCTCAAATTGATTTGTTGCTCTGACGCTCAGTCGCCATGTGGATTGTCGCCTGCCACCTGCCCTCACATTGCAGCTACAAATCACTTGCTCTCATAGGAAATGACTGGTCACCGTTCTCTCTGTCGCCTCCTAGTGTACATGAGGTCAGCTTTACCAGTATGACATGGAATTTTAATGGGAATGGAATTGTAGGTTTGAAAGTTAAGTTGATTTCATATGCCCCCTTTCACCTTCGGGACTTATTACGTTGTTTTATTTTACACAGTTCTTTAATGAAATCTTACAAATACTCACCTCTCCTTCTGGAGAAGAGAATACATTGTACCTTTAGGGAAAACAATTTGACTTAAAAACCACTGCTGTGCCTTGAAAGGTACATTTACACTAACAGAGCAGGGCATGATCATTTCAGAGTACAATAACTCCACTATAGAGAGTTGGTCGTAGGGGTGTCTCCATGGACTAAGGCCGACCAGTCAATTCCCCATGTGTGAGCTCAATCCCAGTCCAGTCCTGGAGTAAACGTTTCTCCTGAAACCTGATTGGATATTCATTTGTCCATTAGGTGGTAATGAATGTCACTGTTTTTAAATTCAGATGTCATTTTTCTCTTTGCTCTTGCTGTATCTACTTCTAGTGGCTGCTCTCCACTAGTGCTTTTGTCAAAGCATCAGTCTGAAAAAACAACAACTCGTTATCACCTCTAAAGAAATGGGCTTCTGGGATCTCCATGAAACATCTCTGATATGCTTTGGTCGAAATACCACAAGGATCCAACACCACAGCAACATTTCCTCCACCCCCCCCCCCCCCCTGCTCCCGTCCTGCTCTGTTATTGGACAGACTCAGACAAGAAGGCCAGACAATTCTGCAGTCTTTAAACTCTATATGAGATGCAAAACAAAATCAGAATGTCTCATTTGATCCCCTGTTTTCTGACTTGTAGGCTCCAGATCCCCAAAACACTGTGCACTCAACAACAGGTGCATTTCATAATCCCTAGTTGGTTCAGACGTGTTGTGTGTCCGTTCTCAGTCGCCACCTACACTGCAGACTTCTGTTTTTAAAAGATGTTGATGGTTCAGAAAGTTCACACCCCTTGTTATAACTCCAGATACAAGTGATACACTGACTTGAATTTATTGCTTGAATTTCGATGTCTGACCAAAGTTTCTCTTCACTACAGAGCTGATAAATCATCTGTAAACACACAGGGGTCCAAGTGACACATCTCTCTAACTCAGTGCTGAATACAGAGCTGTTGTTTGCTCCCTTCACTTGGATTTTAGTGTGCAGACCTTTTATTTGTGCTGCTAGAAGTTGTCACCGGTGGTCCTGTAGGTTCCGGACCCTTGATCTGAGCATCAGACTATATCAATAATGCAGCAGTGCTGAATAATTTACTTTAACCTTAGCCACAGGTGAGAGAGGAAAGCGTCAGGATGATCTACAGGGTAGTTCTCTTGCTGCGGGGCACAAGTGGACCCCCTCGACTTCCTCCTCTGTTCTCCGCCCTTCCTTTCTTCCTTCCGAGTCTACTCATCCCTCCTACTTTGCAAGTACACTCTTAGAAACAAAGGTGATAAACACAGGTTCACTAAAGTATTGCTGTAGTGGAAGCTCTTGGGGTTTTTGAAGAACTTTTCAGTGAGTGGTACTTTAGAAATTCTTTTTTTTTTTTTTTATCTCAATCAATGCAACTTTAAAATCTCCAATTAATATAGAATATGATACATTAATGTTTGGGTATCACCAGAGTGACAACAAAGATATCACCAGAGGGACAGTTTGCCTAAGAGTGTAAGGGTATCTACGACATACTAATTCATGCAAAGCATTGTCAACTTTTTCAGTCAAAAGTACAGGCTTCATGCTCTATGTTTTAATTTGTTTTTATTCAAAAAGACAAAGTTGAAACAGAGATAGCATAATTAAAATGGGCTTTAAAAATCATGCTCCCACATGAGTAAAAGTGCACTAGAGCGTATGTACCAGGCACTGTGTTTATTTAAATATCTTTGGCATTCCGTGTCTTATAAAGACAAAAAGTTTGGAATCTACTGTGTCGTTACTACAAGCTGAATACAGTAAAAGAGTGGGGGTGGGGTAAACTGAGAGAGAGAGAGGAAGATATGTTTGTGTACCTTTCGTTATGTTTTATTTTATTAGTTTTTCCATTTCTAATCCTGAAATTAAAAAAACTGAGAATGACACATTTCCCAAATGTTTACCTTTTGTTATTATACTTTCAAATCAAATCAAATCAAATTTATTTGTATAGCGCCTTTTACAACTGACGTTGTCACAAAGCAGCTTCACAGTTTCAAAACAGAACATTTAAATCAAAGCCCAATGCAAGCAAGCCGAAGGCGACAGTGGCAAGGAAAAACTCCCTCGAGGCTGGAGGAAGAAACCTTGGGAGGAACCAAGACTCACAAAGGGGACCCATCCTCCTCTGATCAAACTATAGATTGAATTTTAAATGATCACCAATGAAGTGTCATTATGCTACATAATAATAATAATAATAATAATAATAATAAGGTGAGCAGCTGGTCTGGTCTGGTCTGGGCCGCAGGAGAATCCAGCAAACAATCTTCCATCAGTGGGCCACCATTCTCTCAGAAAACAGTAAAACAGTAAAAGGGAAGCAGTTAGTTTAGTTGAGTGCAGCAGAGAATAAGAGCATGTGAATATTTTCTTTAGTGTAGTGACGTTTACCCTGATTCTCCATGTCCATGAGTTCCTGAAATGACAACCTTAAACTAGACAGAGGTTAGATGCCAAAGGCTAAACTGAACAAGTGTGTTTTGAGCCTAGACTTAAACATAGTGACTGTGTCTGCGTCCCGGACACTAGCTGGAAGATTGTTCCAGAGCTGAGGGGCTTTGTAGAAGAAGGCTTCCCCCCCCCGCTGAAGTCTTATGAATTCTGGGTACTAGTAAGAGGCCGGTGCCCTGAGATCTGAGTAATCTTGGTGGTTCATAGTGTGTGATGAGGTCTTGCAAGTATTCAGGGGCGAGACCATGTAAGGATTTATACGTGAGTAAAAGAATTTTGTAATCAATACGGAATTTAACTGGAAGCCAGTGAAGGGCTGATAAGACTGGGCTGATATGATCAAATTTTCTAGTTTTAGTGAGGACCCTGGCTGCAGCATTTTGAATTAACTGGAGTTTAACTTTCAGTTTCTAATTCTGCAATACAGAAACAAAGAATGATGGTGACACAAAACCAAAACACGAAAACACACAAAACAAACATGAACATATAAGTCACAGATGTATCAGCTGCTATGTTGCTAGATTACAGGGAAGAATGTGTGTTTTCCTTTTCTTCAGTGTGATGAGATGTTGGTTTAAAGTTTTAAGATAGTTCACTCTCTGCACAGTGAGAGCAGGCAAAATAAAGTCTAAAATTATTTACTGTTTAAGAGTCAACTCCAGAACCAATTCTTTGAGTGTCTAGGAGTCAGGAACACTTGTCCAACAATTCAATGAGTCGAAACTCTTGGAATCGACTCAGTTTCAGTTTGTGCAGTGAATCACATATCGCTACAGTCTGACCCTGCTGTAAACAGTGGATTAACCACTGGATTAAAGTCTTTCCTGACTTTATCTGTTTAACTCTAGCTCTGGCACTGTCCTTTTTAAAACACAGCAGCTCTGTGAACACTGTGAATACTTTCATTATATCATTCAAAATTGGCAAATGGGTCATTCTCCGGAAACAGGTCATTCTCTGTATTTCTATTGCAGGATTAGGAACGGAAAACCAAATAATGAAAGATACATGGATCGAGAGAGAGCACAAAGGAGAGAAAGGGCTGAACAAAATATGTGAAACTTAAGCAGTGTTTTATGTGGCATATAAAGGCAAAGTCAGAAGTATACCAAAATGGCCAAAATGAACCAAGAATCTACACAAACCCTGAGAGAGTGTTAATGTAATGCTCACTCTATCACTTAAGAATCTTCTTTGTCCTAATATGCGTTTGGGGAACTCAGCCCAGTTACATAAGAGCTTTTAGAAGGTGACTTTCTTACTTTGGTGGGTTCGATATTCACATATTTTTTGTTTACTTTGTTGTTGGTAAACAAGTTCAAATGGAAAAATAACCAGCAAAAGGAGTTCTCCTCTGGGATCGCCTGGGATTCTTCACGCACTGTGGTTTGCGAAATTGATGGATCTATTGGTATGCCTCCAGTGCGTCCGTCCACATGCTGAGGAGAAATTCATTGCCCCACACTAGCTCTCCTTGTGTGTTTAGACTCTGATGCCATAGACGCAGTATGAGATGAACCGCTGCCATGTACAGTAAGAGAATTGCACAAAAGCCTCAGCTTTGTTCGCCTCTCTTTCTTCTCTTATCACGAACCGTGCAGTTCTTAATTTGTAACACTTCTGGATTCTCAGTGCCAATTTTTTCTTTCTCAAAAAACAAAATGAACTCTATCATTTCAATATTCTTTTTCATTTCTCTCTAATCCAATGGATGATTATCAAGGCTCTCTTAAATCCTCCAAATATGCCGCCAAAGAGAGTAACACTTTTTTTTTTTTTTTGGAAATTAAGAAAAACTGTCATTCCTTCATTCAAAATAATAATTGTCTTTGTCCCTTTGACAGATGAGAGTCAATTCCCATGATTCCAAGAGCTTTATGCTGGAAATTATTATGCATTGTCTCTTTGTAAACTTTAGTAACATATACATGAAATAACACTTTTCTGTGGAAATGAGACTCACATTTTCAAGTCGATGAAGTGTTTACACTTGATCAGTTACAGAAGAACTTTCATCAGTCACAATCTTTAAATATAGGTAAAGTTCCATTTACTGCTACAGGACCTTTGAACTATGTAGATTTTTAGATGTGTGTAGCCTCTCTGCAGTTCCCTGAACAGAAATTAAAACTGACTCGACCAAATGAAAACTGACTCGTCACAGAACAATCTTTAATTCCTTAATTATGATGAGGCAAAATAATTAGTCTTCATTATTCATTGAATAACATTACCAGTAAATATTACATAGTTCCATTGAAAGACCTATAACATGTGGAAATATATATGTCGTGACTACTTCAAAGAGGGTTACACACACTTTTTAACAAAAAGGTTCATTGAATTGTCGAATGTTGTTCTTCTGTTCCATTTTACTGCTAATAAGAGGTTGATAATATGACAATGTTTATTTAACAATTAATTCTGTACTTTTAATCAGTTTTGTAATATTAAGGTTGCGTCCTCAAACTCTGCAGAAGTTCTGCTGAAATTACAGTGTTATTGCTGTACAAACTCATTCTTATGCTTGTCTGGATGTTTAAAAGACACACTAAACAGAAACATGCACATAAAAAGTCTAATAAAGGCTAATTGGCTGATGCCTGTGTCAGCAGTGATAAGGACTCCATTCCCAAAGAGTCGATTCTTCAACTCCAATGTGGCTGGGAGTCAAGATCACCGAGTAGACTCCATCCCAGTTTAATAGTGCGAGTACACTTTAACCCCAACTCTTCATTTATCTTTGAGTCTGATGCTATCTTGGATAAAACAAAGAGTTCATTTAGACAAACTTTCAGTTAAATGAAGTGTAGACTAGGAGTCTGTTCCGTCAACACCGGCAGAAGCCGGGATTCAGAATCTATTCCTGAATAACTGAAGTGATCCATCACCATGTTCTTGTGAGTGACCTTGGGGTAAAACAAAAAAAGGAGATGAAATACAACGCATTTCTTAAACAGATCATAATCTATGTGTGTAGTAAACACAGACAAACTTTTACCAACATGGAATGCTGATGTTGATCTTTTAATTGACAAAGAGACCAGGGCAATGATCTGGCTTTACGCCGGTGATTTATCTGTTTGTAATAGAAGTGAGGAGTTACAATTTAGATTAGTCCATCGATTACAAATAGCACCCTATCTTAGGAACAAGATGGACCTCGGTAGACCTGATCAGTGTGTTAACTGCGGTAGGAAAAAGGCTTTAGGAAAGAGTTTGTGCATGGCATATAATTCCTTAAGTTTGAAGTTCCTCCAAAAAAAAGTTTTATTCCGCTTGAAGTACATATTGGATAGCGATCTGAAATTGAACCCATGATATTTCCTCATGACCTTTTTCGAACTTGAATATTAAAGGGTAACAGTAAATGTCTGCCTTTGCTAACATACACTGGCTGGAAAAGTGTGCGGCGAAATGGATTTCTGAGAAAAGCATAAGAGTTTAAACCTGGTTTAAAAGAAAATTTACCATACTGCACTAAAATTAAACAGTAATGTGATGATCGGGTTCCTTTCAGAACTTCAGAAAAAATTTGGAAATGATTGCCAACGTCTTTTTACTGTGGTTAAATTACATTCCCAATGATTTGAGCTCTAGATTTGCTTCAAAAAACTAAAAATAGAGTTGTATCTGCCTTTTGACTTGTTTGTTTATGTACTATGATTTTCTTTCTTCTAAGTATAGTTGTGTGCAGATGGCATTTAATAACGTGTGGTTAGAGGTACTGATTTTTTTTCCCTGGAACATTAAGCTGTAAGTGTGCTTTGTGTGGTCTGAGCATAAAAACCCAATAAAAAGGCGGTATATTTGTGAAAATTTAAAGAGTAAACTGGACCAGCTTGGAACAGTAGATTGCGCTAGCTACATTTGTCTACATTATCACGTCAGGAGAAAGACTGAATTATGAGTGTTGTTTGTTCAGACATATTTCCTGGAGGCCTGTGCTGCATTGCTAATTTGGAAGTGTCTGGAGAATGGTGTTGCGTCTGATCAATAGCCATTCAGGAGGTAATAGCACACCAGAGGATTGCTGTTCATCTGAGCACTCCGCTGGCATACGGACTTTACAAAGGCAATCTGACACAGCTCCTCTTATCCTCAGACCAAGCTCGCCACAAAAGGGCTTCACGGCACAGAGAGAGATCGTCTTGATTATCAGGAGAGGAGCTCAAGATGTCGAAGCAGAAGCTGGAGCCTCGTTGCATTCCAGTTGTATGAGAACATGCTAATTCTCAGCTTTCTACAAAAGGCATTTCCATGCAAGCAGGAGAATAGTTATCTACCCACAGAATAACTACCAGTGTTATGCAAATCCTCACTTGCAGATGCTATTTGGTGCTGATAAAGACTCTCCTGAGGCTGATAGGGATCAGTGTTGTAGAACAGGTGAATTAGCATGCTAGGTGGCAGGTGTCTGTGCCAAGTTTGGTCTAATCAATTCTTTTCTCCTCTCCCTTTCTTTCTCTCTCTTTCCCTGCCCTATTTCTCTCTCACGCACTTTCTTTCCTACTCCATTCCTCTCTCTCTCTCTCTCTCTCTCTCTCTCTCTCTCTCTCTCTCTCTCTCTCTCTCTCTCCCTCACCCATCCCTCCCTCCCTCTTCCACCCTCCCTTTCTTGCACTCCGCGATTCCAGCGGCGGCTACGAAAAACAAAGCAAAAGGTGAGTGGGCTCCTCCATCTTCCCTGCTCCTTGATTAATGGGGGGACACTATTCCCAATAAACTGTGTTGAGATAGCTCCCTTATCTTTGCTACAAGGCTGCCAGACACCACCAGTGCTCCCTCTCTTCTCGCAAAGAGACTCAGACCAGGGAGTGGACCGGAATTCACTTCCAAGAGTTTTGCCTGGTCATCCATGCCGTTTATCATCCTTCCCATTTTCTCCTCTTTATTCTTTTCTTTATCTCGCCCATCCTCCCATCCTCCCATTCCCATTTCATATGCGTGTTCTTGCCACACGTACATTCTCTTGTTTCCTTTTGCTGTATCATGCTATTATTATTATTACTATTATTATTATTATTATTATTAATATTATACTCATAGCCACAAGCCTCTAAAGTTCACTGATTCTAAGAGCACTATGGTGTTTAGGTTTTCAGGTGATGTATCACCTGAGATTAGCCCCAGCGCTGTAATGGAAGTTGCACACCAGCATTTCTTCATGTAACAGTTGCAGAGCTGAGGAGTTCAGGTCCAGAAGTAAGAACCAGCTGCTGGTTTCAGATAATTGGAAATGCCAAGCAGTTAGAACAATAAAAGGTGATTTTCAGACCTGAATTACCCATCTTAATGCAACTGCTCTTATAATGCATGAAAAACTCATTATCTGGTATGGTGCCCCCTGGTGGGGAATTTTTAGCTTGTTCAATTTGAGTGAGTGAGTGTGAGTGTTAGTTTTGGCAGCTGATTTTGATTAAGTATCATTCTTTTGACTAGAACGTGTATTAGTTTAAGCCTCATTTTCATCATTTAATTATTATTGCTGTTTTAGTTTAGTTTTAGGCAGGAAAACTGAAAACAATTTAGTCAAGTATTAGTCTAAAAGCCTAATTTTAGTCAAGTGTTTTACTATTTTAGAGGTATTATTTATTACCAACTTTCATAAACAATAGCTTAAAAATTATGTTACATTTAAAAATGTTAAAATCCAGAATTATGGAAGGAATATGGCTAATTTATTTCTTCAGATGCATTTTACATTTATTTGACATTAATATTTTAGAATCAACTTGCGCTGTAAACCAAGACTGAGTCGACTCCACGAGTTTCAACTCTCTGAATCATTGGCCACAGTTAATTTGAGCAACTCCAGATGCTCGAAGAATCGATTCTTTGGGAGTCAACTCCTCTTGCTATTGTCCAGCCAGACTGCAGCATACAGACAGAGCATTTTACTGTTAACATCATACTTCTTTGCAGTTTTCTGTTTACAAATCAGAAATAATGGGTCATTTATCAGTCTTTCATTATTTGTTTTGTTTGTTTTTTATTTTTATTTGTTCAGGAAAGTACAAAACAATCATTCATAGATTTTGTCTTCAAATGTTAGTTTTATTTGGTCTTAAATGCGTATTTTAATCACAGTTTGGTGAGTGTGAGTGAGGAGAGAGTCAGGGTGTCAGTTTGAATGAGTGAATTAGAAGAATGCGAAGTGCATGTGAAAAAGGAAAAGACCTGTATGGAATCAGATTTGGGCCAAAAAGAATTTTATCTCAAATGTAAAACTTATAACTTGCAAACAAAATATCCAGCTCTGACCTTTGTGCTCCATGACTTCTGTGCGTGAGCAGAGTTCTGCACGTGCTCTCTGAGTTTTGTGCGCCTGATTTTTTGTTTTGCGAGCTGTTTTGGTACAATACTCTCACGTGGGCAGGACTTCTCAGGGGTGCCTTCCCATTGGCTAATGAGTTTTTTTTAAATTAAACTTTATTAAATTTGTATTCATTAAGGAGCAGGGACACTCTTGTCTGTGATGTTTCTCTTTTCTCTGAGACCTCCTGTAACAAAATGCACATAAGGCATTTGTTAAAAATAGATTAACTGTGATCTTCAAAATAAAATTTGGGCATTTAAACCATCTTACTGTGTTAGTACACGCTAGGATTCTGAAAAAGGCTCAAGCACTTATGAATAATAATTTACAAATAAACAAATAAACTCTCATTTGTTCTGTTTCACCCTGAGCAAACGGACATCGGTGTGCATTTACCTCGGATCAGTATCTGGTAACAAGAGACAAACAGGTTTGTATTCACAGTAAAATCTTTAATGTTTCGTTTTAGACAGAACATTACCTCAATATCTACACTGATTGTTGGAGTTTGTAGGTATTTCATTGTTTTAAAACAGTAAAGTACAAAGCCAACTCTTTAATGTTGAAATCTTTCCTGTCTCTCTGCTGCTGAGCTGCAACGAATGCCTTGGGCATTTTTGAGTTGTCACTCAAAAACTCATTAGCCAATGGGAAGGCACCCCCGAGAAGTCCCACCCACGCGAGACTGTTGTGTCAAAACTGCTCGCAAAACTCAGGGATCAGGCGCACAAAACTCAGAGAGCACGTGCAGAACTCTGAGCTCACGCACAGAAGTCATGGAGCACAAAGGTCAGAGCTGGATATTTTGTTTACAAGTTATGAGTTTTATGTTTGAGATAAAATTCTTTTTGGCAGAAACCTGATTCCATAGACCTGAGCCTACTCTTGGTTTGCTCGTATGGTCCCAACAAGAGTCTTAAAATCAGGACAAAACCTTAAAACAATCTGGTCAGTATTTTAAACTTTCAAAAGATTTTTTTCACTTTTGCACACATTTTAACCACATAGAGGCTCTTCAAAAGCATCGCTGCAGAGAACCCTTTTTGGGCACCTAAACTTTTCATGAGTGTGGATCTTCATGTGGTAAGTGAGAAGTTGGCACTGTTCAGTACAGCAAAGTTTCTCCTTGAAGGCTGAAGGCTGAGAAACATGCCTGTCAAACCCTTGAGTGGTCCCACTGTGGAACAAGAGAATGGCTCACGTTTCAGAAAGCGGAGGAGGGCGATGAATTTCAGAATTCAGGAAAAAAAAAGAAAGGAAGAGGAGGAAAGCGGAGAATTCCTTTCACTCCTGGGGACGGAAGCAGTGCTTTGATCTAATAAGTGAAGATTGTGATGCAGATGAGTGGGTGCTGAGCGTGTCCTGATAACACACTGATGTGGGGTTTCTCATCTGTGCATGCAGTACACATCTCTTCTCAGGGCTAGATGTTCTATCAGCGCGATTCACTGTGCTGTTGTATCCAGATGAATGTGCTGAAATTGGAACTAGGGAGGTTACGCTTTATAATACTTGGCAAGGATTTGATGTTGGATAAACTGAGAGTTTGTTGAAGGTTGTTTGCTTGAATATAAAGTTCTAGAAAAGAAAATAAAAACATATAACCTTACTTTACCCATGTTCTATCATGCAATCCATCCAGAGAATATGCTGGTGGATTCTTAGGTATTGTTTATATCTTCTGTCAGTTAAGTTATAGTATGTGCTATGTGTATGTCCTTGCTGGTAAGAGTGAAATGTAGCAGTGGGTGGAATCAAAGCTTTCTCAGATACTGTGTTTTTATCACTGTATAAAAGATGCATGAAACTTTCTGAATGGTTGGGTGAACTTGGAGTTTTGGAATATTCAGAGGAATTATTATTGATTTACCAGGAATGATCACTGGATTAGGAACACCTACCTTGGCCCTCATTGTCCATTTTATCAGCTCCACTGACCATACAGGAGCACTTTGTAGTTCTACAATTACACACTATATTCCAGCTGTTTCACTGCATACTTTCTTTCCCCATTTCACCCTGCTCTTAAATGGTCAGGGCCCCCACAGAGCAGGTATGATTTTGGAGGGTGGATCATTCTCAGTGCTGCAGTGACTCGGACATGGTAGTGGTGTGTTAGTGAGTGTTGTGCCCACTCTATCAGACACTCGTACATTGTTAGTCTACCTTGAAGAGGTAAAATCAGGGACAGCAGCTCATCTGTTGCTGCACTGTTTGTTTTGTTCTCTAGTTCTTCATCGGTGGAGGCAGGACGCTGCCCACAGGACACTGTTGTTTGGATGTTTTCTGTTAGTGGACTATGGTAGGGTATGGTAGTGACACTAAGAAGAGGTTATAAACTCCATCATTATTGCTGTTTCTGATCCACTCGTACAAGCACAACACACACTAACACACCAGTAGAGATACAGATAAACTACAATCTGTAAGTGTAGAACTACAATGTACTCCTGTATGGTCAGTGGGGCTGATAAACATCAAGGGTAGGTGTTCCTAATCCAGTGATTTGTCAGGGTAAATCACAATAATATTAAACCACATTAAGATGTGATGCATGTTCCTATCCTAAACATTAAATAAAATTGCATTACCATGTTAAAATGTTTCTTTACAATTAAAAATAATTGTAACAGCAGCTTTAAGAGATTAAGTGACTGCTGAAAAAGGGAAAATTAAAGAGTAGGAATAGTCACGTATTTGGTGTCTGCCTTAAAGGATTAACTGGAATAAAATTCTTACATTATTTGGAGGTTCTTAAAGCTTCTTTACACTTGCACATTGCAATAATTAACCACTCTATAATTAATAGGGCTACCCATTGAAATCATTGTAATCATACAATTGTAATTATACAATTGTATAATATGTAAAATACCCTTTGCCAGTACATTAAACCTACACATGCACCCTTAAAAATAAAAGTGATATAAAGGGTTCTTTGAGCAATGCCAAAAAATAACCACTTTTGGTTCCATTAAGAAACTTTTAATTTTTTGAATTGGTAATGAACCTTTGCATCAACCGAAGTTTCTTTAAACCATTAAAGTTTTTTTTTTCTGTTTTATTTCACACATCTCTTTAAAAAACAAGGGTTATATGGAAACAAAAGTCTTTTTTCTATTGCATCACTCAATTAACCCCATGAAGCCTCTTTATTTTGAAGAATCCCCAGTCCACTCCTTCCCTTTTCCCCTACCAGCAATCACAACATCGCCTGTTGTCCTCAAAGGTCACTCAGGTAGGCACCACCCTTCGTTGGTGTTTCGCTGAGTTAAGACCATCCTTGACACCTCTGGAAGGCTCAACTGTGAGGTTTTGCATCTCAGACACACACCCCTACAACTGGCGTTACAGACCTCTCGTGCTTTCATATGTAGATCCACACTGGTGACTAAGGCTGTATCAAACCCCACTGGCACTGTTAATGCATGCTCTTCACCAAAAGTTCGATGTGAGCTTTATGTGATACATCACAGCATCACTCTCACCTACCCTGTCCGCCATGTACTTAACACCCTACCTTATTACGAATACAACTTTAAAACAGCAATGTCAAATTTCAGTAAAAGTTGTGCAGCATTTTCTTTGCATGAGTCACCAGTAATGGGTGAAATCTGATCAGATGCTTTGTTAGATCCCCTTAAATCCTCACATGGCTTTTTCCATATACCCATAATGACAGAAACTGGTCATGTATTGCAGTAAAATGGAAGATGACTTCTCTCCCACTATGTTAGTGATATGGGATTTAATATAATCTTCATTCTAAATGTCAGGAAGATTTATCATGGTTTCTGATTCCACTGGTTTGAAGCTGTTAGGTTTGAGAGAAAGGTGATATTTTGAAGCTGGGCTATAGGTGTTATGTGTTGAATTTGTTAGCACATATTTGGCAACCATGAGAAAGAGGTGTCATTGTTCTGCTTAGTAGGGGTTTTGTGAAGTCATTTACACAGGCACATCTGGCAGATTCTATTATATTTTCAGTCTTGGTATGTTCTATGTAAATTCTAAGCTGATATTAAAGGTGGATGCATGCTTTAATGTAAAGTTTTCTGGAAATTGGCTCGAAGGTTCTGTGCATCTCATATGCAAAAATGGCTGAATACGAGCCAAAATTGGTTTCTCAGTTGACGTTTTAACACTTTTATTTTGAAATGTATGGGTGTAGTATAGTGATGTTAGAGTGAGTTTTCTCACACCAGTTGTTCTTTTTTTGTTAATTCATTCATTTTAGCACTGATTAGCCCTGATTATTTTGCTCTTCAAATCATAAGCAGTACATTGTATTTGTTGGAACAAAACCTCCTATTCCCATTACTAATGTATTTCAGTTTTTGACAATAAATATGCTCCATATTCATCTGTAAACTGCTACATTATTTTCCAATTAAATGTATGAATTAATTCCTGCTCCTGTAAATGTACCTTTTAGGAAAAGATTATGTTCAAGTAAACCTTCAAATACCAACAACATGTTGATCAACATGGAAGAGTTGGCATTGTTCTCTGGTTTGCTTTGGTTCAGAAGCTCCCTGTTATTTAAGGAGGAGAATATCCACTGTTGTTTGTAAAAGGCTGAAGTTTTACTTGTCTGTAAGTTTTTTCACTCTTTTAATTACCACAGAAACTCATTTGGAATTTGAGTTTAGTTTTGTATCACTTTTGGTCCATGTTTACTTCCATACAGTTAGCGTTCACTCAAATTTAGAGTCATTTCCATCTACAGCAATAATCAGTCACTATTACCCACCTATGGAGGAGGAATAGAGCAATATCCTCCTCTCTGTTCATGCTTTTCAACATCCGGGGGTCTCTTCGTTGTCTTAAAAACCTCTAGACCCTAAGTTATTTTTTTTTTACCCATTTACAGACACTGGGGCTTTGTAAACACAACCGACTCGTTTAGACTGTTAGTGTGCAAACAGCCTGGAGGCTGGCAAAGGCTAAGGAAATAGCTTCAGAATTGTATATATAAAAAAAAAAAAGTATTTTTTTTAAATGTATGAATGGCACATTTAAAGTAGTAAAAATGCAATAAAAACTAGAACATGTGATTTGTTCATTCTCTTAAACATTTATTTAACTTAAATAAATGTACAATAAACATATTTCCAATATTTTCACTGGGTAAACAAGTAAAGAATTTGATAAATGCAACCCAATCAAAAAAGTGGCGACAGATGCACTTTTACCACTGCAAATCATCTTTTCTTTAAATTACACTTTTCAGTTGTTTGGGAAATGAGAATACAGGTTGTGGTAGTTTTTGCTTGAGACAAGGCTTTAGCTGCTCCAAAGTGTATAATCACAGTTTTTGGATTCTCCTCATGCACATGACGCACCATATTTTCAATAGGAGACAGGCCGCTAGACAAGTAACTACAAAGTCATGCTGATGTAGCATGTGAAAAAGGAGGCCTTTTTTGCAAGAAAAAAAACTACTTTGATGGCAGCACATGTCTCTCTCTTAGTAAATGGAACCTTCACAAATATCATTCATTCATTCATTATCTGTAACCGCTTATCCAGTGCAAGGTCATGGGAATACACCCTGGAGGGGGCGCCAGTCCTTCACAGGGCCTTCACAAATACCAAAATTCAAAAATAGAAAACAAGGTTTTTAATTAAGGTGATTTTTGGTAGATGTTAAAAGACCTAAATCCCGTGCAATCTTACAACCCCTCACTGCCTGCAAAAACCTTTTAGTGGATGCTCTTTTTTACCCATGCAGAATGAATATATTGAAACTGTAACTTGAATATTATGTAAACATTTTGTTCTTATTTTGACTTATTTTGATTTTGGAATGTGTTTCAGACATCAAACTTTTTTTATACAAAGGATTTGTTCAGTGAAAACATTGGAAATCTTTACTTTCTACTTCCACTTCTTTATGTTACATAAATACCCTACAATTTAAATGTAATTAATTTTACAAAATTCCCCAACCCTTGCAGCAAAGGGTTAAGTAGATTATGTAGTGTATATAATGAAAATTAATATTCCAAGCAGGATGTTTCAGCAGTAGTTTTTTTCTGAATACATAAACTTGACATTTGTTTGTTTGTTTGTTTGTTTGTTTGTTTGTTTGTTTTATATAGCAGCTTGAATAAAAACAGATGCTGCAGCTGAAGCAATGCCCTTTCTAATTTCTTCTAGACAGCTTTCCAAACATGTATTATTTGTCCAGGAGTTCCTATTCGATCTCCAGTTTTCCACAATGGACCTATTTTATTGATATTTACAAAGTGAGTCATTTGACACCGGTCAGACTGCATGTAGTTTAGCACTGGTAAACAACCTCCCTGGGACTTTAAAGGCTAACTATAATCCTACAGTGGCTGTTTATCCTGGAATTAGAGGCTGAGATATAACTTGGGGATGGGGCCCAGCCCCTGCTACAGTGAAGCATGTCCAGAGCAATGCATCTCTTATGATGTTATGGGAAATCCATGGCTGTGGTAATGAGGAAGGCGGCATCTTGTAGATCACTGAGCCAAAGAGGCGTCCCTTCATCTCACTTGCAGTCTAATAAAGATATTGGCATCATGCACTCAGCTCTATATTTATATCGATTCAGATGGAGGCGGTCCGCTTACCCTTCGGTAGTCGTAGTAACAGCAAAAAAAGAAGAAGAAGAAAAAAGGCTTATCATTTTGTTTTTGGAAGCATTCACATTTGGCCTTAAGTTGTTGGATATTGGCACCAGCTCATGTAGAGCAGAAGCTGTTTTCCACTTGTAAACAATGTGTAACTGTAATGTTTTGTGTACAAACAACCGAGACTGCTGGGTTGGTTGGCGTTGCTATAGTAACAACACACGAACAATGCAATGTAAAAGTAAGGGATCACTCTTGGTCCATTTGTACAGGCTTTACATTTGTGCATCCTTCTTTTTGATACTAAAACTAATGAGTTACAGCTGTTGAGTTGGAGAGTTGGAGCCCCTTTAACAGCCACAAGACTTATTTCAGAGGAGCTTAGATATAGAGGATAAAAATAAATAAATAAATAAGCAGATATTTTTAGTACATTTAAACCGTGCAAGGCTGCATAGCCATATTCTATTGTGAAAACCCAACACAGTGGGTCTGAAAGGATGTGTAGATGCCTAGAATAGGAAACCTATCAAGCCAAGGAGCTAACTAGCAATCCATTCTGAGAACTCTTTTTTTATTGATGGTCACTTAGACTCATTCAAATCTGCTGCCAGACAAGGTGACAGTGAGAAAACCAAACCCAGAGAAAATTAAACTGACCAGCTCTTGTTTTTGACCTTTTTCCAATGTTATGCTAAAGCTGAACTCTTGGTTTACGATCCCTCTCCCTTTTCTGCTCTTTATTACAATGCTGCGTCCTTCATTCCGAAGCCATAACATTTCATTGCCACTGTTTCCCACGTTGTTACCCACTGAATCAATAAGCCACTAATCTCAAGCAGAAGAGACGGAATGAAATATTTATGGAGAGAAGTTTGGGAGAGTCGTAAAAGTGTGACCTGCTTGCCCTTGGTTGGAATTCTGTACACCCTCTTGCAGACATACACATTTAAACCCTCTGAGTTACTCTCTCTCTCTCACACACACACACACACACTCCTCATGTTAAGTAAATTCGTGGCATTTGAAGGGAGTGACCATGGGCCTGGACCATGGAGAAATGGAAGAAGCTGGGCTGGTTTTGATGAGCCACATTTTCTTTTACATCACATGGACTGCTGGGTGTGCGTCGCTCTCCTGGGGAAGACATGACCTCAGGATGCACTATGGGAATAAGGGAAGGCGGCGAAGGTAGTGTGGCTTGCTGGGAAACCTTGGCTTCTGGAATTCATGTGGATGGTAATTTGACACGTATCACATTGTTGTAGAGCAGGTATCCCTCGCCATGCTGGTGGTAGTGCACCCTGCCAAACTGCAGACATTGTTGTTTAGGAATTAACTAACATCAAGGGTTCAAGAGGTTGGCTTTGACTCCAAAATCCATCATCTGCAGCATGTACTGGAAAACCTCACAACTTACAGGATTTAAATAATCTGCTGCCAAAGTCATGCTTTTACACCACAGGACACCTGAGCTTCTTGCAAATAGTGTCATAAATAATGTAAATAAATATTCAATAATATAATAATATTCATACAACAATCAGAAAATGAGAAATGGCTGATTTATTGACTTGATTTAAGATGGTCATTTGAAGAGCTGTCATGTTTTCAAGTGTATTGACTCCTCTTCCCCTTGCAGACTTCTGAGTGGGCCTCAGAACTTCATCTATTTTAAAAGCGGTGATGTCCCAGTGTGCACTTGGTTTGAATTTGACTTCCTCACATCAGGGCATTTGCTTGAGCTCTGACAAAAATATATCACCTGCATTTTAGATGTGAAGTGGCTGCATGTTCAGTGAAAAGTGGGCTCAGCATGTAGTGTGTGTGTGTGTGTGTGTGTGTGTGTGTGTGTGTGTGTGTGTGTGTGTGGTGCTAAAGTAATCCCCACCACCTGCACCTCCTCTGAGCATGAATAATGCAAACTCATTCAATAAGCACACACACCACATGCAGCCAGTTTATCTGTGTGTTGTCTTTGCATTCTGTTTGTTTGTAAGGGTTGTGAGGGTTGTGAGGGCTGTGTGTGTTTGTGCATACCAGGTTTTACTCATGCAATGGGGACCAAAATGTCTGTACACACTCATATGGTGGGGAACTGTGTGTCTTCCTTCAAAATTCAAGTCAATACATTTTAAACTTAAAAAAACAAAAACAAACAAAACAATATTAGCATTTATTGTACGGAAAATGCTGGGGGTAGGCTAATGGTTAGGGCTGGAGCCTACTGTTATTAAAAGTATAAAAGATAAAAGACTACAAAATGAATTTATGGAATTTTTCTATGTAATGTCCTCGCAATGTATGGAAACAAGGGTGTAAAGCTGAAACTGGTTACAATGTCTCAACAATAATATAAATATTAGCTACATTTTAGGAACAATGGCAAATCCAGTTAATTGTCTTAATGTAAGTTAATACACACCTGCGAGAAAAGGCTTCTGGAACAAAAAATCTTGTTCCAGTCTGATTACTAATGTAATTACACAGATGTTATTGCATGTGTGTAATTACATGAGAGAGAAAATGCTGTTACAACTGTGTAATTACAAAAATGATGTTGATACACATAATTTCATGTAAGCTTTACTACTGTAATCTATCTGTAACAGGTACTAATGCATTACATTGTTGTTGCTCATATGTTGTTCATGTGTTAACTAACAGTTATTAGAGACACTTAATATAAAGTGAGACTGAAAACCCTTATGGGAGGCCAAAATGTATTAAAGTACAATTTCCCTTTATTTGAGAGACTTGCTTTTACATAGTCACTATACAGAGATATAGGTACCTTAGAAACAACCCTGGATACAGACTGTTCTACTCCAACCGTGTAGCAACAAACTTTGCAGGATCATTGATCCTAGGTATGAATTGAGTATCTGCTATAATCTGTTATGATGAATATTTTGCAGCCGCCACATCACACTCTCAGTTTCCGCAGGAACGTCAATCTATATACAGTCTCTGGCATTTTAATGTGCTATTATTTGTCATTGTACAAAGGGCAATCAAATATTTCTTTCGCGTTTAGCCCATCCATGGCAGGGAACACACACACACACACACACACCGTAGTACACCAGATGCAGTGAATACACACCCAGAATGATGGGCAGAGGCAGCCATCCCTGGCACTTGGGGAGCAGTTGAGGGTTGGGTGCCATGCTCAGGGCTAAGGGGCAGCTCAGCCGTGGACTAACCTCATAGCACATGCTATTTTTTTCTGTCAATAATGTCCTAAGCCTGCTTTTGTAATCTTTATTCAAATACACTAGATTAGCAGCAAATATTAAATAAAAAGTAATAATTAATGAATGAATAAATTTGAAACTATGTTTAATGCTAAAATCTGGAAGTTGCAATCTTGTGTGCGTCTGTAGGGGGTGCACAAATGCAACCTTCAATGGGTGTCTGTGCTTAAGGTATAACTTTTATCCAAATTAGTGTTTTTGAGCTCATGTGTGAGTGAGTGTGATTTTATTTTTTTTTTACACTGATGTGTCATCCAAGTTAGGCTGAGCCTGTTTGAGCTTTATCTCGGTTTCCTTTGCTCCTCCTCATAATGAAACGACAGCCAGACTCACTACAGTTAACAAACCGCTCAATTCTGATGTTTGTTTACAGTGGCAGGAACAGCTGCGCACAGCTCTAATTGTGCAAATGAGAGTGGAACTGCTGATGCCAGTTCATTTGTTGTTTTTGAAATTAATTAGATTTCGCTAAATCAGAAATTACAGTGTATCTTAGAAAGCGCGTGTCCTGCCTTGTGTCTGCAAGTAGCATGTAGTTCCTCCCTGGGTGTAATTAAATTTATTCATAGAGCGAGCACTGGCAAATCATTACTCTCTCCATGTTTGCCCGTTTTCACTAAACTAGTGCATTATGGGAAAACTCTTAGCCAGGCAATATTCCAGATGTTGGCAATTAGGAACCTCTAATAAAATGCTTGTATTGAGTGTGTGCTGATAATTACCTTCGTGAATGTTATCTTCATGTTCATTTGTCAGTCCCTGGTGTGGAAATTGTTTTCTTGGACTGCTCAGCCAAGGCAGCCCATGTTTCTGGAAATATATATATAGCACAATACAGTACGCCTTTGTTGCTACAATGAGTGCAAATAGCAATGGGGACTAACGTTTCATCACTGAGTATAGCAATGATGTGCCACGTCCTCCCAGTAAAGATACAGTCATGCATAGTTATAAAGCCAAGGTTCATATCCCTGTTTGAGCATCAAAGACAGCTGTAAAAACACTGCTGCCCTCCCTATGCTTCTGTTCCTGAAGCAGAAGCACCTCATTTTCTCTTCATATTACAAAGTTCAAGGCTAAGCTTGGATTTCTGTAATAAATCCTTGCTAGTGTCACTGCCAGGCAGCTCCAGGGTCCTGGGGTTGTGGGCTCAAGCCCCATGCCAGGAGTTTGATGTGTTCTCCCTGTGTCCATGTGGGTTTCCAAATAAACACGTTGGTAGGTGGATTGGCGACTCAAAAGTGTCCATAAGTCAGAGTGCGTGAGTTAATGTGTGAGTGTGTGTTGCCTTGTGATGGACTGGCGCCACCTCTAGGGTGTGTACCTGCATTCCAGCCAGTGATTACGGGTAGGCCTTTGGAGTGCAAAATATATCTTGAGAAGCTTGATGCTCTGAACCATTCTGCTTTCAGTTTTATTCCAAATGCTCTCTTTAGAACTCATAACTGCTCACGTTACTCTATGGTTAACTGGTCCTCCTTGCAGACACGAGGCAGTGTTCACTGGTTTACAAAAACTTCATTGGTCAATCACCACCGTACAAAATTTGAAGCAACTGGTGTCTATTAAATATAATAATACATCCTTCAAAAATAAAAGACAAGTTTTATTTTTGGCTTCTATTCTTTCTAATCATCTGCCCAATAGATCATTTGGCAGCTCTTTTATACATTGTCTTTTTTGTTTTGTTTTTTTCATTTCTTTATATATCCTCTTATAATCCTGTTTGGTCAGATAGCCCTTGCTTCTTGACAGGACGCCATTGTAAATATGTTTTTAATGACTCGTGTGGTTGAATTTAAATGTAGCTGTTTTAAAACTCAAGAGAGAATACATTATTCAAACTCAATAAGCTTTGTAGCTAAGTAGATGTGTTTGGAAAAGGAAATTAAGCAACAATTAGCTACACAACTTACAAACTGGAAGACAAGCCAAAAAAAAAAAAAAAAAAAAACTAAAGCTATGCTCCCTGAGCCTTGGTAGAGTTGAACATTAAAACCTTGAAATCTTGAATCTACTCAGTTTATCACAATACAATTCTAGCATTTATTTAAAATACAGATTACAAAACAGTTTATTATTAAGCATCTATTGCAAATGTAATAGATGTATAGATCCTGGCTGTTTGCTAATATACGTTTGCTACACTGTGTCTAGGGCTGGCTCTGAGTTCCCAAATGTTGAACATTCTAATGGTACATTGTAAAGTTGTTGTTTTTGTCTTGTTTATTGCAGACATTAAAAAAATACTTCTATTTGCAGAACTTTAAGACAAACTGACATCACCCAGCAGGCACGGCTTTCTGTGAAATGAGAAAAGAAGATGGGGGATCTTTATTAGCAGTAATAATTCAGCCTTTTATTTAAAGGGAGAAAGTGGCTCTGTATCAGGCTGTATAACACTCAAGCCGGTTCCATTATTAAAGCCCCAGCAGCTCCTTATTGTCTCCATCCTCATCTTCCGCGTGTGTCCTCTCACGGCCGAGAGCCCTGCCGTTCTAATTAACAACCGACCAATGCCCCCATCCCAGACAAGTGCCTTCTCTGCAGCGGAAAGAAATGATCAAGGACATGTACCCCCCACTGCCCACAGCTACCCCCTGTCTGCCTCCTCCAGTCCAGAGAAGAAAGTCTCGTGGTGTTTCATGGCTCCTCGCAGCGACCAGGAAGAAAGTTATTAAGCTCATATTGACTTGCGCCAATTTACTTTTTCCCTGTCTTGTCTGGAATGAGCCGTCCAAGGGCTGGGGCTCACGCAGGTGTCTGGAAGTGTATTTGTAGAGGCCGTAGGGGGCAGAAGGGACAGATTACCCCAGTGCCATCTGTTTATCCTCTCCAGACCTGGCACACTCTGCCCAAACATCTGGACACACACAGCCTGGCACGGGCTGGCAGCCCCTCTCTCTCACTCCTGAGGCCGTGTCTTTGCCTGCGGGGGCTCACATTGGAAGTAGACTCATCCAGACTTGCTGACCTAGCTAGTGAGAGGAAGATGCAGAGCTGAATTTTATATAAAAACAACACTCCTGTGTTTTTCAGGATAATCTCTGACTGCTGCATCTGTAGCCTTTAAAGATATTTACCACAAAATGTAGGTGCTTTTCTCAAGGGCATCTCATCCTTGGACACTGAGGAGCAGCGTTGATCCCTCACTTGCCCAACACCAAGATTTTCTGCCGGTCAAGGGGATTGAACCAGCAATTCTCTGGCCCCAAACTTGCTTCTTTAACCATTAAGTCAGAGATCATCAAATCCAGATCTTGGATCCAGTTTCCATGGCCATTTACAGTATACTGTAGCTGAAAATGTTCAAGTGCCTGACTGGCCAGGAATTCATGGGTTGCATCTAACCTCCCTGTGTAGGATAGCCAACATATTGAGCACCTACCCATTACTGAAACACACAGCACAAATAAAAAAACGTGATGTTTAAATTATTTAGACATTAAAATAAATGAAATATAAGTATAGATCCCTGACCCATTTATCCACATCACATTTGTAAACCGAGCTCTGTGTCAGTCAAAAAGAGCTCGGGCTGTGTCCCATATAACAGCATGTTCCCTACATAGAGCCCATCACTGAAAACTAAACTAATAAGCACTCAGACAGTAAAGAGACATGAGTACAGCAGAGAAATCTGAACTTTATAGCTAACTTAAAATTAGATTTGGTATACAGTGCTAATCAAAAATTTGGACACATCATCTCATTAGTCATTGGTGGAATATAGGGCTAATCACTGTATAGAACTGTGTACCAGCCCCTACCTCTGCACAACCCACATTAAGAAGGCGAGCAGCTCTATGAATTAACTCTTGACGAGGCCACAGCTGTTCACTGAAAACCATTCCAGGTGACGACCTCATGAATCTGATTGAGAGAACACCAGGAGTGTGCAAAGCTGTCATCAAAGCAAATGGTGGCTACTTTGAAGAATCTAAAGTTTACTACATAATTCCAAATGTTTTCCTTCGTAGTTTTAATGTCTTCCATATTCATTGTAGATTCAATTACAATGTAGAAAATAATACAAAAAAAAAACTAAGAAAAATCATTGAATGAGGAAATTTTCGACTAGTACTGTACATTCACAATATGTGGAAAATGGCCCAAAACAAAGGAAAGCCTCCCTGAGTGGGCGTGTCCAAACATTTGACTGGTACTGTACAAAATAAGTTGTATGTGAGTGAACCCTTATTTTTAGGACAGACACAGATCCACCCATCCACACTATGTACCGCGAATACCACCACAGTGGACATGACAGTGCGCCCATGGGTGTTTAATGACCCAGTCTGTAGGTTGTCTCTTACTGTCCATCCATCAGTATTTGTGATTCGTTCCCTTGTACATCATTAAATCCACTAACTCTCCTCTCTCTAGTTTAGACGTCAGAAATTTGTGCTAGCTTTGTTTCTTTCTTATCGCCTCAGTTCTCTGATGACAGGACAACTCTGTCTGGTCCAAGGAAAGAATAGCATGCTCTTCTGTGAAGGGTCTTATCAGCCAAGTGCTGCCCCTCGTACATGAAGCCCCTGATCTGAAGCCCTGATAGGCCTCATTCAGCTGCTCTGATGAATAAACACGGCTCTTTCCTGGTATTAGCAGATCTGCACTGATAAACTACACCCATGTGAAAGATGAGCTTGTCTTGTCTTGTATTTAAGTGTGTGTGTGTGTGATCATGTCTGTGTGTAAATGCACACATGTGCATGCTCGTGGCCAGGCTAAAGGTCAGAAACTTGTCTTCCTCTGGGCAGTGTGCAAGGTCTTGGAGAGCTACAGAACCCTGTTAAAGGTCAGCTTGTTGTGACTCCTCTCTCTCTGAAAGGTTATGGCAGCGTGTGCAGGCTCCAGGACACGGGCCTCTAGCTCTCTCTCTCCCACACACACACACACACACACACACACAAAGCCAACTCTAAACTATCTTGAAGGAATCACAGTCCAGTGAATGGAATGCTGGAAAGTGTATTGGAAAGTCATTCAGAGGTCACTTGGCAAATTTGTGCCTGTAAAATGGATATTGACTTACCAGATAATAGAAATTTCCTCTATAAAAAACAAAAAACAACACTTAAAAATAACATTCACTCCAAAATGTATACAATTCATATAAACATTACTGTAAATCCTGGGGGAAAAAAGTGGATATAATTATTTTCCAGCCACTGGGAATATTAGAGAGCTGCAGAAAAGAAAGTTAAACCTCTAAATTGAACCCCTTCCATTGGTTGGGAGGGCAGTAGTAACAGTGGTCAACTTGCAGTACCACAGACCCAACCCCCTGGACTCTGAAGAACTCTAAAACCCAGAAACGTGAAATGTAGGAATACCTGACAAAAGATAACTGCAAACAAGAGGACCAGGGCAGCCTTGCCCTAAAGTGGGGGAATGCCTTGCACCCTGCAGAACCAAAACACACTATCCCAAGACTCAACCATCAATGCGCCAGAGGCAGTATAAAATCCACTTTTGCTCACCCTGGGACACAACGCTTTATGAATTGAATATGAGTTGATGGTCATGCCTTAGGATTCAACGTTGTGTGGCGTTCCCTTGCTTAAGGACAAGGCTGCTGTCTTCTTTCCTGCTGGAGTTTCTCATCACCTGTTGAGTTTCAATATTTGAAGAGTTCCACAGAGTCTGGATGACTGGGACAAACATTAAAAATACTACAAGTGTTACTTGTAGATGAATGCAGACGCTGGCAAATCGCAAGATTTAAAAAAGAAAAAGAAAAAGTTCCTGGAATATTATTTCTGAAGCCAATAAACGTCCTGCAATGTTCGCAGTGTTGTGGCACAATTCTAAAACATAATAATAACACTGAAAAAGAGCTGCACAATAATTCCTTTAATAAAAAGCTATTAATTTGGTCATGAACATTTTCATAAACCCACACAATCCCACACATAAACCCACACTGTGTTCTCAAGTGGGAAGAAAGAAAGACCTCATGGGAAAGAGAATAAAATATGGCACCTCTACGTTTTTTCCTCACAATGTGAGAAGAGAAAGTGTGAAGGAAGAACCTGTGATATTTCTGCTGCTCTTCACTTTGATTATCAGTGATTGTTTTTCTCTTAGTTCTTACGTTCTTCTCCATATGGTTATGCACACAAGTCCCTCTGGGTGTAAACACACGACAGTGCTGTGCAATTAGTGGAAGTCAAAGTGTCAAAGAACTGATAATTGACAGCGTGGGGCAACTTCTCTGTGATTTGTTCTGTAACAAAAGTGTGGAGAACTTGTGTGCAGCTGAGTGTTAAACAGGTTTAGAGTAGACTCATCAGTCATAGCCCACTAAGTGTCAAAACAATGAAGAAATGAGTACATTTACAATGGAAGACCCCCCTGATATTTGTAACACTTTAACATTATGATTAGTTATGAATCATAGTTATTTCACAGTCATTAATCCAGCTCCTCACCACTGATGGTGCTGGTTTCCAAAATCCAAGCAAAATTTGACAAAACTGAAGATGAATCACAGAAACAGCAGTGTAAACTGTTGTGGAGGACGTTGCACAGGAGATGATGGGTTAATTATATTTTGTGCAATGCCAGAAAATAAAGGCAAATGTGAAAATGGTCTTTAGTCTTTATTATATTTTTATAATGGGTTGTAATTTGAAGTTGAATCAAATAATAATGCACAGTTAGTCAAGATATCCTTAATTTAATAATGTGCTTTTGCTAAGACATATATGTCTCCCTGAGGTATGTTAAAATAGAAATTGCGACTAATATTTACAAAGGAAATGCCATATTAAGTGTGCTCTCTCTAAAGTGTTAGCTTATATTCATGTAGAACTTCAACTAAATATGTCATTTACCAGGGGTGTTTATATTTGACGGTAAGTAAGTGTTAAAATCACACTATTATCCTCGCTTATTTTCTCTGCTTCTTGCTGGTTTTTCTTGCTGTTCTCCCCTCCCTCTGCCTCTTGCTCTCTCTCTCTCTCTCTCTCTCTCTCTCTCTCTCTCTCTCTCTCTCTCTCTCTCCCTCTCTCTCTCTCCCACTGTGGAGCAGTTGTTGAGGACACAGAGGGGAGCAAAGCTAATTTTACTCAAGGAGCTGAGAAAAAGGAAGTGGGGTATAGAAAGACGGAGAAAGTTGGGGACAGCAGGTGATGGACAGGGAGGGAAGGAGAAACAGGAGAATGAAGAGAGAGAGAGAGAGAGAGAGAGAGAGAGAGAGAGAGAGATGTTAAAGGGGGCTAAGGCCCACATCAGACAGCAGTGGTCCCCAGGGGGATGCGTCTCAATCAGGCCGTCCTGGCCAGAGGGAAGGGTGGAAGGACTCACTTCACTGCTCAATTAAACAAACACTGGAACTTGCCGCTACTAATCACATCAGCACAAAGTGCCCAGTCTCCAAGGAACAGCTATACAGCTCCAGAACAAGACCCATGTTCACTCCTCACTGCTCGTTCATGCTCAGCTCTATCCAGTATGCTATAATATATTATAATAATCTATACTATGATACTACATAATGCAGTGCTGTAAAATACTATACTGTAGGACACTGCTATACTGAACAGTATGATACAATTTACCTATTTACTCTACATTGTTCTTGGGTGGCCCGGTGGCGCAGCAGGTAGTGTCGCAGTCACACAGCTCCAGGGATTTGGAGGTTGTGGGTTCAAGTCATGCTCCAGGTGACTGTCTGTGAGGAGTTTAGTGTGTTCTCCATGTGTCTGCATGGGTTTCCTCCCACAGTCTACAAACACACCCAGTGGATAGGTGACTCAGAAGTGTTCATAGGTGTAAGTGTGTGTGTTGCCCTGTGAAGGACTGGCGCCCCCTCTAGGGTGTCTTGTGCCCAATGATTTTGGGTAGGCTCTGGACCTACCGTGACCCTGAACTGGATAATCGGTTGCAGATAATGAATGAATATATTGTCCTTATTTTGGTTGTCATTATCAAACTTGTGCGTGAAAGATTGAGGCGCCTGGTGCAATCACGTTGTCTTATTTTGCTTTTTTTACCCACTATGTGGGTAATTGTGCATTCATATGTGAACACACATGTTCTACAACGGCTGTGGGCATTCACACAAGAACTGAACAGAGCAATTTGTTTGACCAGGAGTTCCCAAACTTTTGCAGATGCCTGAGATACAGAGGGAGCTGCAGGAGGCGCGAGCTGGTCACTCAGATAAATCGGCCCTCGGTTTCCTCCAGCCGAGATAGAGACGAAGCTTTTATTCCTGCCTTCAGGAGCAGTGGAGATGCAGGGCTTTTATTCTGCTCTTTTGAACAATGTCACAATAATAGGCACAGGCAAATTAGAACAGTACGTCTAATGCGGTGTATTAAGTTCGTGATCAGTCACGGACCACAAAGCATGGCCTTTAATGCCCCTGCCGTCCGCCACTCCATTATTCCATCTCTGGAGTAACTCAGTGTGATGTTTAATTGCTTTCCTCCAGCGGCTCAAAGCAACAGCAGAGTAAATTTCTACTTCATTACGACGGCCGTCCACAGCGCTGATTACTCCGGGCGGTTCTGGAGGAAGCCGAGGATCAGCGGGCCATTCTTTAAGTCTCTTAAACTGACGAGGCATAGGCCAGCAGGAGAACAGAGCAATAATGAGGTCTGACTGTATTGTACGCAATGTATGGTAGTCCTCGCTGCATGAGGGCAGTAACATACCGATAGACCATTGGGTTTAACTCTTAGAAGTTGTTTTGAGCGCTTGCCATAATAAAAGCACTCATCAGCCCAGGCAAAATGAGCAAAACATGTCAAAAGTGGTCCAAGAATTTGATAAAAATGTTTCACAAATGTGTCATGGAAATTGGGAACCCAGGAGAGAGAGTGAGTGAAAGAAAGAGAGACAAATAGTGTGTGAGAAAGAAAGAGAGGCCAAAAAAATGTGCGTGTGTTTTTGCATGTGTTAGAGAGAAAGGAGAGAGCAGAAGGAGGAGGTAGTCCTAAGGTAGAGAGAGAGAGAGAGAGAGAGAGAGAGAGAGAGAGAGAGAGCAAAAATGAGAGAGGAAGAGCAGGAGATACACACTGGCAGGCCATGCTTCACGCAAAGCTCTCATGAATAATGTATGCTGCCTACCTAGACTAACATAGATACATTTCTCCCTCTTTTTCTTCTTCCGTTTTTAACCTGCTGTTTCTGTGGAAGAACTGTAATTAGTGCTGGAGATGACCCAAACATACCACCAATCTTTAGCATCAGGCTCATTAAGTCCAGCTCATCTCCTGCTTTAGTGACAATGTGGGTGAAAACAGCTTCTGTGCTATAATCTGTGGTCCATTAGCTTCAATTCCCAAGCACCAGCATCACCTGGTTCAAATGCACCGCGACAATGCTCTAAAGTTGCCCTTTTAAGAACCTCGTAGCATGGAAACTGAATTTTACCCTCACTTTCGGTTCACAAGTATGTAGTATAATGTTGTATGATGTAGTATAAAGTAACATGATGTAGTATGATGTTATATGTAGTGTGATTTAGAATGTAGCGTGTAATGTGATACAGTATAATGTAGTTTGAATGATGTTGGATGTTGCATATAATATGGTGTGGTATCATGTATTATGACATGATCACATAGTATGTAGCATAATTAGTAATGTAGTGTGTTGATTAATGTAGTATGATATAGTATGATGCAATATGATGTAGTATCTGATATGACATAGCATGTAGTATGATGTTGTGTAGTACAAAGATGTAGCTTGTGTGATGTAGTATGGTTTAGTATGATGTAGTTTGTGTTATGTAGAATGATGTAGTATGATGTAGCTTGTGTGATGTAATGTGATGTAATATGGTTTAATATGATGTAGCTTGTGTGATGTATTATTGTTTAGTATGATGTAATTTGTGTGATGTAGTATGATGTAGTTTGTGTCATGTAGTATGATGTAGAATGTGTGATGTAGTATGATGTAGTTTGTGTAGTATGATGTAGTTTGTGTAGTATGGTGTAGTATGATGAATTTGTGTGATGTAGTATGATATAGAATGTGTGATGTAGTATGATATAGTTTGTGTAGTATGATGTAGTTTTGTGTGATGTGGTATGATGTAGTTTGTGTGATGTAATATGGTTTAATATGATGTAGCTTGTGTGATGTAGTATTGTTTAGTATGATGTAATTTGTATGATGTAGTTTTTGTAGTATGATGTAGTTTGTGTGATGTAGTATAATGCAGAATGTGTGATGTAGTATGATGCAGTTTGTGATGTAGTATGATGTACCTATTGTGAGGTAGTATGATGTAATATGGTTTAATACGCTGTAGCTTGTGTGATGATATAGTATGATGTTGTTTGTGCAATTAAATTTTGCTTCTTTCAGTAGTAATTATACCTATTAAACAACTTGTTTTGAAATAGGAATGCCCTATATAGATATATCGAATACCATATTTTCAGTATTTAAGTTATAAGGAGTGTTTCACACCAACAGACCCAATAGAGAGTTACCAATTAGAACATAGGCCATTTACGTATCAATTTCAAAAACAGCCTGATATAGAACATGTTGGAGGATGATGAGGTGAATTTTCTCTCCTTGCGAAACACACCACCACATGGACAGGCTTTTGGACAGGGGGCTGAAAGGTGAAATACACAAAGAATGGAGAACTGAGAGGTGGTTTAAAACCTTATACCCCTCCACCACATCAAAACACCTATGGCATGACTCAAAACATGACAGATGGGAGCGTAGTGCAGTCGGTCAAGGCTTTTTCAGCGCAGACCAGATGCCCTAATGCAGTCGGTTTCAACAGCACTCAGTTACAGTGTGAAACTGCGTTGGAGGCAGGTGTCATTGCAGTAGCTGTAAGGGCTGAAATCAAGGCGAGACATTCAAAAAGCCTTTTTTTAAACTCGTTGAGAAAATGTCACAGGGCAAACTTTTGTTCCCATGTGAAACCGACACCTTTGAAGAGTTTTTTTTTTTTTTTTTTGGTGTTTTGTAAAGTTACCTCAGCAACAAACGAGACTCTTTACTGCAGATTCAACGATTTCTGAGATTTGTACTGGTTTCCTCCTCCCTCCATTTCAGTTTTTGCTTTTTTACACTTGCAAACAATGATCCCCACCCTGAATGACATTCTATGGAGGAGGGCGAAGGGGGAGGGCTGAGGAACAAGGTCTCAGAAAATGAGAACATATGCAGTGAAAAACAGCAGTGAAGATGTTTATAACACGGATGACTGTATGCAGCTGGTTTGTGATCCATACTTGTTTTGCAATCACTACATGCTCCCCTCCAATAGTGTCACTGTTTCAGTAAAACCACCCACTGTATCTGTATTATATTAGGCGTATAAATAAGTATTAAAGCATTTTTGTGTAATGTATAATTGTAGTTCAGAATTTACACATTCTCCCGCTCTTCTTTCATTTTATGGGAACTGTTGCGATGTTTAAAAAAATGACAATTAAAATGTTATTTCGCAGACTAGCTCTAATCCAGAGCAACTCACAAAAGTGAATGTGTATCTTTGCTATTACAAATAGGTTAGAGTCCAAACTCCTTGATCTCAGCCGCTGCCAGAACTAGGGCCAGTGGTGATACCTAGAAGGAACAAAACATAGTAATTTCAGTGCACAGCATCTAGTCAGTGCTCATACCGAAAAAGAAAGGAGTTAAGCGCAGAATGAGTGTAATAGCAGCTGTTACGGTGTGCACTCAGATTAGTGCTCACTTAAGTGGGTCATAATGTAATGGGTCCTCAGTCTGTGTCTGAAGACGGTAAGAGAGTCCATCCTTCGGAGAGCCGGTGGAAGTTTTTTCCACCATCTGGGTGCCAGGACCAAGAAGAAACTCGAAGGGCTCAAGGAGCAGCCTGACTATTGACCATTGACATAAGGCATACGGCTTTGTAGGCAAGAACGAGAGTTTTAAACTTAATGCAGGCAGCTACAGGAAACTAGTGAAGAGAGCATAGCAGTGGAGTGATGTGGGCACTACTCAAGAGTTACCATAAAATGACAGGGTTAGGGTTGGGTGGCTGGGCCCATGATCCAAATATCCACAAAAGTCAAACTATATTTGGCACACAATGCACAAACCCTGGGATGGCCAGGAAAATCAGACAAATACATTTGAATTAATATTGAGACAAGGCTAGGCTTAGTGCACACTTCCATCATGAATCATAATATAATGATGTTAAAAAATCTGGAGTGCTCTGATTTATCATACATTGAAATCCCATGAAAGATCTTTCGTTTAAGGATCTCATGAGGAGGCTGTAAGTCTCCTCAGCTCAAACTTAAAGTTTTAGGTTGACCTGACATTTCCTGACATTCAGAACTCAAACTGTGGTCGTTTGTGGGTTTTCGCCAGCCACTCCAAACTGTGTACCCAAGACCTATAGCCAGCGTTCAGGGATGTAGGTAAATATCACCGCATTTGTTTGCAATTTACTTCAAGTTTTCCCGTTGAGCGTTGTTGCCAGGATAGTCACCATAGCTTATACACTTTGAATCAAGCTGATGCAGCTGTTTGATCTGCGGAGGTGTATGAGAGCGAGATAAAAAAAAAAAAAGCAAATGGATGCGAAATGACAAATTCAGGCCTGGTCAGCATGTTTGCTGAAGCTTGCCTTTGGAGTTGCCGGCATTAGTGTATGAGTGGATGTTAGCCTCTCTCTCTCTCTCTCTCTCTCTCTCTCTCTCTCTCTCTCTCTCTCTCTCTCTCTCTCTCTCTCTTCTTCTTCTTCTTCTGCCCATCATGTCTCTGCCTGATATTTATCATCCATCCCGACTGCTTGTTAGGCAGCGGCTGTTGCGGAGATGTTGACCCGAGGTATGAGACGCATCATTGCCACACTGTAAATACACATGGATTATTCATCTATCACTTATTCTCCAGGGTCCCCTTTATATATGCACACGTTTTCATTATCTCTCCTCTCCACGTTCCTCCCCAGCACAAGGTCATTTATTATTGGGTTGTCCAACCCCGGGGTGCTGCGCAGGATGTGGGTTGGTGAATAATTTCTGACTGCGCTAAAGCTTTACTCACTTCTCTCTTTAAGACCTGACACTCTGTGTCCCGGGGACTAGCCCTGATGGATTGTTTTTATCATTACTTAGTCGCTTAGTGGACACTCGCAGCCGGCTGCTCAATGTGCTTAGTTTTTCCGGCAGAGTTTTCTCTTTCTCTTTCACCGCTCTCTCTCTCTCTCTCTCTCTCTCTGGTGCACTACTGTATATCAGGCCAACTGCCTCGCTCAAGGGCACTTAGGAGTCAGTCAGTTCCCCACATACAACCACACCACTTCTAGGGCACAGTGCTGTCAGAAACAAATGCTAACTAAAATAGATACACACTTAGCATGACTCCAATTATAGAGCCAACAGCAACCGGAACAGGACTTTTTCTGCTACCAAAGGAAAAAAGAAAAAGACACTGAAATTGTATTGTCAAACTCACTTGGAGGTTTCGTTGGAGCCAAGTCAACACGATGAAGCTTCGGCTAGACCTGAATAATTGAATGATGAATAATTATTCATTGTCTGTAACCGCTTATCTGATTCAGAATCACTGAAATCAAATCTTGTGTTTTAATAGCTGTAGTTTGTGTCTGATGTAGTTTTGTACCATAGTGTTCCTCAGTCTGAGCAGATACTTACATTTTAACTTATTTTGATTCACTAGGGGGCGATATGCTATTTTCACATACTGGAAAGGAAAGGGAAGAAATCTAGCCATTCACTTGTGATAACAAATGAAATTTCAGAGCCCTTATCAGAGCCTGTGTTTTATATTCATTTTAAAAATGATTTAAAATAGCTGTGAGTATTAAGAGATTTTTGATCTTGCCGAAGTGGAACTGGTCCCGTTTTTTTAATGGGGCCATTTTCTATTCCTTTCCCATGGGTTAACACAGCTCTCTGGGGTTGTCACATCCTGGCCCAATCCTGTTTGTTTTCCCCGCCATGTGCTCTCTCAGCACATGGCCCTGTCTGTTATTGTTCATGTCTCCGCCTTAGTCCCGCCTTTGTTCCGCCTCCTCGTCTGTGTCTCATTTGTTACCCTGCCCTTTCATTATCTGTCTCAGGTGCGTCTCATCTGTGTTTAGTATTTAAGTCCCCTTTTGTCTTTTCCTGTTATTGGTCTTTTGTTTTGTATTGTTTGCTATGTTCCAAGTCGTGTTGTTTTGTGTTGTTTCGTGTTGTTCCCATTCCTACTCGTTTTGTTTCCAGTTCCTCGCTTGGTGTTTTCCCTCAAGTTTGTTTCTGTTTGTATTGTTATTTTGTTCTAAAATAAACGTCTGTGTTGTAGCGTGTGCGTCCGCCTCCATCAGTCCGCCCTTTCGCGTCGCCCTGACAGGGGTTCTAATAAAATGTTGGTGACATACTTGTCAGTCAAAATACTACAAGGTTTTACACTGTTCTCCTGTTGTCAAAACAACACTGTTTAGAAAAACCAGTTTGAGTACCTGCTCCTTTAAAAGATTATGAGTTACTGTTCATCCCAAATTGAGCACACAGCAGTTAGATCAGAGTTTTAGTCATTTTTACTATTTTTTTTTTTGCCAAATTTACCCCATACTCTTATCTCTCTGTGTCTGTTGTATTTGTTTTGCTCTGTTTAACTCTCTCGTTGTGCTCTCACCTACGTTCGTCCAGCCAGAGGAGGGGTGACAACTCTCAAATTAGCACAAAATCAGAACAGCTCATTATTTTTAACCTATTACCGGAAATCACATGCTTTCAAATGCCTCCTGATTCCTGTAGATGGTTTAAGATACTACTCAGTATTACTGACTCTTAGAAAATGCAAAATAAATCAGTTTTTGTTGATATTACAGGATATTGAAAAATATATTGTCGCTGTCCAATGAAAAACATGTAACATTACTAGGAATAAAATATTTTTGTACTTTGACTATTAGTGGAAATTAAGAAGGTTTTCCTTTCTCCTGTAAATTTGTCGTTTTGGAGAAACGTTTTTCATTGGACAGTGATATTATTGTGATCTGATTTTCACCATCTCACACTTTCATGTCCTGCTTATGGTAGTTGCTGTTGAAACTCATCCCTGAACCTGTGCTTCTTCTCCAAGAAGTGGAATCTTTTGAGGTTTAGTCATCAGATGAAGAGAGCATTGAAGCATCCACTTCCCTGGCCTTGTTATGTTTAGAAGTTCAAACAGCTGAATATTCCACACAGAACCTTCTCTTTAAAGCCTTATCTCTGCTATTAATGAAGTCACTTTAGAGTCGTGCAGGACGGTGACCAGGAAAATATAGACTTCTGTCCTCTACTCAGACTACTCTCATCTCATTACTGATGCAGAGCTGGAGTCCTCTCTCTCGTAGGGTCACACAGGGAGTCAAGTAGACTTGTTCTGGCTGAGCGCTCATCGAGAGAATTAAAGCCTTTGTGTGAAGCAAAGCCCTTTTGTGTGTTCACCTGATCATAACTGAGTCCACTTTGTCTCTCTCTCTGATTGTGTCCAAAGGGGCCCAAGGCCAGTTCCCCATTGTCCAGAATGTGACGGTGACAGAGGGAGGGACGGCCAACATGACCTGTCGTGTGGAACATAATGACAACACCTCCCTCCAGTGGTCAAACCCAGCACAGCAGACCCTCTTCTTCGGGGACAAGAAAGGTGAGTCGGCAGGGCACAGCCAGACACTGAGCTGGACATTGACGCTTGGAGATAGGAAACGTAGCAGACCTTTACAGAACCTTTGACCTAATGCCTTCTGAGTTTGTGGATTTGGAAGTGAAAGAGGAAGTTAGATGTGTGTAACTGTACCTAGGGAACCGTGGTAACCTTGACCTGTGAGGAATATTGCTTAGAGAACTGTTTGTGTTGGTTTAGTTCGAGGTCACTCTTCATGCGGGTGAGAACGGAAGCAAGATGCAACTCACTCACTGAAACAAAATACAAGTTCTGTGTACAGTAAATATACTTTTAGTCAATATCATTTACTGTGAAAATTACTATACATACACCCTCATTTACAAAACAACTATTAAATATCACTAGTGTACTGTTGTCTTGGTAGGTAGATAGTAAATTTTCATTTCCACCTTAAATTCAAAGTGTTTTTTTTTTTTTTTTTTTTTTTTTTTTTTTTTTTTTTTTTTTTTAAAGGCATATGATGTCCTAAATATAACTAAATTCCAGCAGTGCTCCTCAGATAACACTGCAGCCTGGTACAGCTGCCTAAAGAGCACAGCTAGCAGCCTGGTAATGAAGCACAAATTTATATTCTCATAATATATCAGTGATGGCGCAGCAGGTAGTGTCACAGTCACAAAGCTTCAGGGAGCTGGAGGTGGTGGGTTTGATTCCCGCTCTGGGTGACTGGCAGTGGCGGATGCTGGTCTTTCAAGGAGGGGAAGCTCAATTTTGTCCTACATCACAAAATGTGTTGGTTTATTTATACATAAATTCTACCCTCCGTTCCTTTTTAAGAAAATGGTCTCTGACCCTGTCGTACCAACAAGGCGTCTTTTCCAGGGACTTGACTAGTGTCCTCTCAATGGCCAGCAGAGCTAGGCTGCTTAAACGGCCTTGGCCCATGTGAAGTGTGTCTGCCTGTTCTCCCACTGATCTTTACACCAAAGGATCGCTGATGCGCTCATTTCGCTGTCAATCAAAATGGGATTCAGCCTTAGACAGATCATCCAATCATCATGCAGAAGCTGAGCGTCCGGGCCAGCCGAGGCCAGCCCACTGCCCCATAGACCCCCAGAGACGCTGAGCGTCCAATGGGCGGGACAAACCCCAGCATTTATCCAATGACTCGTCTCGTTTCGCTGCACTTTGCTGCTTCGCCACTGAACTCTGTGGATGCTCAGCGTCTACACCGTTTAAAGCACTGTGAAGCTACGGGAATGATTGAGAGGAAAGCCGCGTCTTTACCAGTGATAAGAAGCTGATTCTGAACAAAAGTTGAGCGCGTTGTAGTGCATATTTATTCAATGACATGTACACACAACAGTACATATTTGATCACTTATTTTTTGACATTTTAGGGGAAGCTGTGCATCTCTTGCAGTCTTAGAGCAATCGCCTCTGCTGTAAGGAGTTTGGTGTGTTCTCCCTGTGTCCGCGTGGGTTTCCTCCGGGGGCTTCCGGTTTCCGGATAATGTGACTGTAGGAGTGAGTGCATGAGTGAATGTATGTATGTGTCTGTGTGTCGCCCTGTGAAGGACTGGTGCCTTGCGCCCAATGATTCCAAGTAGGCTCCGGACCCACAGTGACCTCAATGAATGAATGTATCAGTCTCTTGGAAGTTTTTTCCAGAGAATAGGTCTTATATAATTAAGCAGATTTGTTATTTGAGCTATAGGCTGAAATATGGTTTGCGCACTGAACTGGGACTTCCGTGTACAGTATGATGCAGTAACCCTGCAACCATGTACTTAATGCATATGGCGTTTGATGTTGTTTTTTTATCCACACTATAGCTGCATGCTGGAAAATGGAAAATGGATTTTTGGTCACCTCTAATGATGCTGACCGATTTCTCCACGTGTCAAAACAAACCAAAATATCAGAGCATTAAACTAGCACACTTTCATCAGTCTCTCTCTCTCTCTCTCTCTCTCTCTCTCTCTCTCTCTCTCTCTCTCTCTCTCTCTCTCTCTCTCTCTCTCTCTCTCTCTTTCTCTCTCTCTCTCATTCCAGTGCTGTGCTTTCACTCGCCAAGTGTCAGCCACACAACAAAGTGGGCCAGAGGGATGATTTATGTTGGGGAACGTTAAAAGATTACGTGTGATAAACGAGGGAGGACAGCATCCTCATCCTATATCTCCGCTACTACTACCTTTAAAGCGTCTACGAGTCTGAGATTGAATCGTTGCCTTTAGAGCATTTGTAGATTTGACGATCAGATCATTGCTTTAGAGCATCTCCGGGTCTTAGATTAGACTGCCGCTTCATCTATAGTGCTCAGATTAGATCACTGTTTTATATTCCTCAGGTATCACAGTGGATCTCTGCATCTGAATAGATCTCCATTATGTGCACCACATCAGAGGTCTGGGACTCATTTAAACTTCTTGTTTGATTCACAGTCTCCAATGATACGTACTGTGTCTGATTTCTCTATCAGCACATACGATGTTTGGAGCTCTCAAAATCAACCAAATCTGATTCCTTTATTGGCATGTACTAAATGTGGTTTCTTTATTGGATTTTCCTAAGGACATGTACTAAATCTGATTTATCATCCATGTGGTGCTAAATCTGATGTATTTCTTGGTAGTACCAAATCCATTTGTGCTGCTTCTAAATCAAATGCACAGACTCTAGAATTGCCCTGCCCCCTCCTCGAAGTCTCACCAATCACAGCGCTGGACCTGTGTTTATCTGAAAGCACATAGTTGAGGTCAAACAGAGCAAAACCAACACAACCAGTGCCAGTCAAATTGTAACTATTGCAAATACAAGAACAGTGTAGAAAGACAACTGAGGGAAAATGACTAAAACGACTTCTGCTGCTCGCTCCTCCCTCCTGGGCACTCAGGTCAAAGGTCAAAGTGGCTCATTCTCATTTAAAGGAACAGGAGCTGAAACCGGCTGTTCTGAACAGGGCTGTTTAGCCAGGGGGAGAACACTGCTGTGGTGTTTGATTCCTGTGATATTTTGATGAAAGCATGTCACAGACATTCATTAAGACCCCAGAACTGGTGAAGAACATGTGCACTTTAATATCATTCACACATATATTATTTCAGTATTTCTGTCTGAAATATTGCAGTGTGTGTGTTTACAGCCCTTAGAATACCATACACTGATTATTAAATTATAGCTCTTTCAACAAATATTGATTAATTCAGATGTCAATATATGCTTCTCATATTTTTTTGAAGCTTGGTGGATTATGCTTGCTATGTAAACAAATTCAATGTGTCTGGAGTGTGTTTAATAGGCAGTTATTATATGCTCTCAGTACTGTTTGCATAGTGTCTTGCTGCATTTAGATGAAAGCCCTGCTCTCGGTGGCAGAGCTAATGTTTAATCTCACTGTGAAGCAGGACATATATCGCCACCCCTAGCTTCCCGATACTCCGTCTGCTTTGTGTCTTAATTCTGAAGGCCAGAATGAAGCCGTGGCTGTTTTTGAACTCTTCACCCTCGCCTGCAGCTTTTTCTAAAGCAGATTTAATTCATTTGGGTACTTCTGCATTCTGCACCAAGCTGCTAATACCTGCCCTGTAATTACACTCTCCCATAGTGAGGGGCTTTACTGAACGGCACCTTATGTGCATGCGTATGTGTGTGTGAAATGTCTATTGTCAAGTCGGCTGTGTTATATGGCTATGGAATTTTTAGATACTCTTTAATTAGTGAATTCAGCTTCTTCATTCCTCTTCTTTGGAGCCATCGTGATACAAGCTTTAAGCTGAGCACACACAGCTTGGGAAATGGGATAGCTGAGAATACGTCTAAGGTCA